>NC_069506.1:54414626-54437874 GCF_027579735.1 Bombina bombina
TCCCTACCTTTTTCTATACACAACAAGTGTTCCCTAATTCTATCCTTTAGGGATCTAGTGGTTTCACCAAAATAAAAAAGATTACATGTACATTTTAATGCATAAATAATATTTTTGTGATTGCACCTAATTAGATCTTTAATTCGAAAATTAATTTCTGAGCTGTTTATTTTTAAAGTCTTCAATTTAGAGCTGTGTTGACAGGCCTTACACGTATAACATGGAAAAAAACCTGCTGGTATTTTACCCTCTAAGTCTTTCTGAGTTGGATTTTTATTCCTTTTCAGTTCACTGGGAGCTAGCTGCATTTTAAAATTATTCGCTCTTCGAAAAATAAAAGTTGGTTTGTCTGCCAGGTGTTTCCCAATTATGTTGTCTTCTTTTAAGAGGGGCCAGTGTTTTTTTATTATCTTTTTGATTATATTATGATCTGCACTATAATTCGTGATAATGGGAACATTAATCAGACCGTTCTCTTCTCTCTTTTCAGTTTTATACTTTAAAAGTTCATTTCTATTAGTTAAACGTGCTTTAGAAATAGCATTTCCGATTTTAGCTTTCTCATATCCTCTATCCTCAAATTTTTTTGCTATTAGAGTGACCTGATTCTCAAAATCTTCTATTCTTGAACAATTCCTTTTAATGCGTAGCATTTGTCCATAAGGGATGTTATCTTTCCAGATATTCAAATGGCAACTATCTGCATGAATCAGATTATTACAATCGACTGGTTTAAAATGGGTCTTAGTTTCTAATTTATCTTTAACTGCCATAATTTCCAAGTCTAGGAAATTAACCTGAGTTTGACTATAATGACTTGTGAATTTGAGGCCATAGTTATTCGAGTTCATCCTCTCAAAGAGTTTAATTAATTCATTCTCAGGACCTTTCCATATTAGAAACAAATCGTCTATATAGCGCTTGTAGAGCACGAGGTTCGCACCGAGGGGGTCATTATTGAAGAATTCTTCTTCCCAGAACCCCATAAACAAATTTGCATAACTCGGTGCGAACCTCGTGCCCATGGCTGTGCCCTCTATCTGTCTGTAAAATTTACCATCAAAAGAAAAAAAGTTATGCTCCAATATATATTGGATGCTATTTAATATGAAATCACTCTGTTTGACTTCCATATTGATATCACTATATAGAAATTTCTTAACTGCTGCTACTCCCTGTTTGTGGTCAATCACAGTATACAGTGATGATACATCGCATGTTGCGATTATCATTCCATCCTCCCATTTCATAGAGTTCAAAATATTTAATAATTGAGTTGAGTCTTTCAAGTGTGAGTTTAACTTAGTAACATGAGGTTGTAGAAATCGGTCTATATATTGGGATAGATTGGCAGAAATCGAGTTAATCCCAGAAATAATGGGCCTCCCTGGTGGATTTATGAGACATTTATGCACTTTGGGGAGGAAATAAAAAATGGGGATTTTGAAATGTTTAGGTGTCAGATAATTAAATTCACGTTCATTAAGAAGTCTTTCAGATTTCCCTTCAATAAGAATTTTATTTAATATTTTAATATACTTATCGGTTGGATTCATTGGTAGTACTTCATATGTTTTTTTATCATTTAATAATCTCAATGCCTCAGCCATATATTTGTCAGTATCCATTATTACAACCCCCCCACCCTTATCCGCCGGCTTTATGGTCACCTCTAAATCTTTCTGCATTTTTGTTAGTATCTCTCTTTCTTTCTTATTAATATTTTGTTTCCTAATATGGGGTAGCTCACATTTTTTGATATCATTTAAGACTATTTTCTCAAAGGTATCAAGATAGTTACCCTTTGAAGAAGCTGGATAAAAACGTGATTTGGGTTTTAAATCCGTATGTTGGTATTTTTCCACCACCTTATTGGGAACAGTGCTCTGTTTTTCTAATGGATTTTTCATAAAAAAGCGTTTCAAGGTTAAATTTCTAACAAATTTCTTAATATGTATATGGGTGTTGAACTTGCTCATCCTAGAAGTAGGTGCATAAGAGAGGCCTAAATTAAGTAGTTTTTCTTGTTCTTTTGTCAGATTGGCTTTGCTCAAATTAAAAATCCCACTTTTCTTGTTATTATTATCTACCTCAATCTTTTTGGGTCGTTTACTTTCAATTATTTTGATTGGTTCACATTCTTTATATTGTCAATTTACTTTTATCTAGATATTTATTTATAAGATATTTTATATATTTTCTTAGCATATATGTTCACTCAAGGGAGTGCCTAATAATATATAAGAAAATTTCTCTTAGCTTATAATTAGATTTAGGACGAGCAATTCACAAAACCAGTATGGTTTTTTGTCACAATACAGCCGTTATTGTTTATGTAATGCACAGACAGCTTTTTTATATATTTTTTTGTTATCAACAAACACATAAAATCGATAATGATTCACCAAGGATATACCACCTTTATTGCATAGAGGGTGTTACCTAGCAACTAAAGGAAATAGATCCCAAAGGGAGAAGTAATGAAGATACCACCTTAACCACCTGGAGGGTGTTACCTTTACAACTGAATGCATTAACCAATTACAAATGAATGGATCACTATAAAAGACTCTCAGTTACCTGTCACATGCATCTTGATAAAGCCCAAGGGAGGGCGAAACGCGTCGCTTGCATATGTGACACTGTGACACTGTATCCTTGAAACACTAAGGGATATCTCAGTACAGCCTGTACTGCAACTTTAACCCGGGTTACCAGTATCTTTGTATATCCCAAGGTAAGGGATAACTTGTGCCCTACCAGTTTATTGGAACAACGGATACATCTACAGCAGTTAAATCTGCTCTTGCAGCAAGTTCTCATCAGCACACAGCAATCAGCTGTTTTCTTTCTCACGCTGCTGGAACGACAACCCATTACCTGAGAAGAGCGGAAGTTTGTGACGTCAGACGCCGACTCACATGTGCAGAGGTCTGTACACTGCAACTTTCCAGGAACGGCAGTCACTGCAGCCGAGGTCCAAGCTTTGACCGTAAGATTCCCTTTCCTCGGTAACACCCTCCAAGTACCCTCTTGACTCACGGTACAGTACATTGTATCTGTTTGTGGCACCAATTTGTTACGAACTCAAGCCGTAATGCTACAATATTGATGCTCATTTGCACACGGCCATCTACACTGTGATTATATTTCTGGACTTGGTGCTTGTTTTTATTAATAATCCTTGCTTTTATGAATAGTATCAATATTATGCCATACATTTAAGATTGATTGTTTTTTAACATTTGTTTTTTAACATTTATTTACATCCTACTTATTGTTAGCTGCTATTTGCAAATATTTGCACAGACTATTATTTCTTATACAAGGGAGACGTCCCTACCGCTAATTTCTATATATTTTTGATGTAATTTGTCTATTTCATTTAATAAATGTAAATATCCTTTAATGTGGTGTGTATACTTTTAGCTTGTTAGCGCACTTTCTCTATCTTGAGGCTTAGGCTTCGTTATTGGTCATATATTTGTGTCTGATACAAGCAGAGATTGTATCTTTAGAGTAAGTGTTTAGCAATACCATCCTTAGCGCGCACCAATCCACTTTTTTAGATCTATCTCTTCATTTATCTCTGATTTTGAGTGTGCTGCTTTGGACACCATATTTTATTTTATTTTATTATTATACCCCTTAACAGCATTATGGAAGACCTTTTTGACTTTAGGGATAAAATATACTTGGAATTAAACAGTGATAGCAAGTCCATTACACATAACCATTCTATTCCCAATTTATCAGACTTAATGAATGAACTAGAATCAGCTATGATAAAAGAGCTAAAACAAAAAATGGAGCTAGTATTCTTAAATAGGTACACAAGTAAGGGTATTATCCCTAGAGGTTTACAGTTCAGTAAAAATTGTACTTTCACATTAAGTGATGAACTACAGGCAGAATGGACAGACACACTTAATACAGCCTCTAGGGGGCTCATAGAAATTTTAAAAAAATCCCGTAAAGAAACATTATTAACAATAGAGACTAATATTTCTAGTCTGAAAGATAAATTAAAGGGGTTGAAGGAGGAAACAGAATTCAAGGAAAAACAAAAAGTGATAATTAACAAACTAGATAATCTGAATAAAGATCTATTGAGATCAAAATGGGGAAAAATGGAAAGGGACATTAAGGATAATACTGTTAAAAGTACAGACACAAACAAAGAGACAGATCAGCAAAGTTCCACAAAACCTTATAATAGAAATAACAAAAAAGAAAACCCCTCCAGAAATTACAATCAACAATACCACTCTCAAAATGTGAGTCATAACAATAGCCATCCTAATTATAATTATAATCAGGAGAATACCAACAACTATCCTAGACGTAATTATAACAATTACAGAAACCAAAATTATTGGAATTCTGAACACTACCGACAATATAACCAAGGATATCGAAATAGTTCCGATTATCAGAATTATGATAACAGACATCGAAATAATTATGGCTACCATCATAATAATTCTAATCGTGATTATGATTATCAGAGGAGTGACCGTAATCACAATTGGAATGATTGGGAATATCCCAGACATAGAAATAGCTACAAACCGAGAGACATGAGACAAACCAATAGGGACTTCATAACACCCACACACAATAGGTTCCTCCCCCTGAGAGAAGATGTGACAAATTCCGAAAAAAATAGAACTGACATCAAATCGCCTTTTTTAGGCCACAGCCCTCTAAAGGAGGGCTTCTCAAAAAATTTACAAAAAAAAGAAACAGAACAGATACAAAGAAGAAAAAGAAATTTAGAGGTAGAAGGGGAGGAGGAAGGTCTAAACGACCCAAAAAGATTGAGGTAGATAATAATAACAAGAAAAGTGGGATTTTTAATTTGAGCAAAGCCAATCTGACAAAAGAACAAGAAAAACTACTTAATTTAGGCCTCTCTTATGCACCTACTTCTAGGATGAGCAAGTTCAACACCCATATACATATTAAGAAATTTGTTAGAAATTTAACCTTGAAACGCTTTTTTATGAAAAATCCATTAGAAAAACAGAGCACTGTTCCCAATAAGGTGGTGGAAAAATACCAACATACGGATTTAAAACCCAAATCACGTTTTTATCCAGCTTCTTCAAAGGGTAACTATCTTGATACCTTTGAGAAAATAGTCTTAAATGATATCAAAAAATGTGAGCTACCCCATATTAGGAAACAAAATATTAATAAGAAAGAAAGAGAGATACTAACAAAAATGCAGAAAGATTTAGAGGTGACCATAAAGCCGGCGGATAAGGGTGGGGGGGTTGTAATAATGGATACTGACAAATATATGGCTGAGGCATTGAGATTATTAAATGATAAAAAAACATATGAAGTACTACCAATGAATCCAACCGATAAGTATATTAAAATATTAAATAAAATTCTTATTGAAGGGAAATCTGAAAGACTTCTTAATGAACGTGAATTTAATTATCTGACACCTAAACATTCCAAAATCCCCATTTTTTATTTCCTCCCCAAAGTGCATAAATGTCTCATAAATCCACCAGGGAGGCCCATTATTTCTGGGATTAACTCGATTTCTGCCAATCTATCCCAATATATAGACCGATTTCTACAACCTCATGTTACTAAGTTAAACTCACACTTGAAAGACTCAACTCAATTATTAAATATTTTGAACTCTATGAAATGGGAGGATGGAATGATAATCGCAACATGCGATGTATCATCACTGTATACTGTGATTGACCACAAACAGGGAGTAGCAGCAGTTAAGAAATTTCTATATAGTGATATCAATATGGAAGTCAAACAGAGTGATTTCATATTAAATAGCATCCAATATATATTGGAGCATAACTTTTTTTCTTTTGATGGTAAATTTTACAGACAGATAGAGGGCACAGCCATGGGCACGAGGTTCGCACCGAGTTATGCAAATTTGTTTATGGGGTTCTGGGAAGAAGAATTCTTCAATAATGACCCCCTCGGTGCGAACCTCGTGCTCTACAAGCGCTATATAGACGATTTGTTTCTAATATGGAAAGGTCCTGAGAATGAATTAATTAAACTCTTTGAGAGGATGAACTCGAATAACTATGGCCTCAAATTCACAAGTCATTATAGTCAAACTCAGGTTAATTTCCTAGACTTGGAAATTATGGCAGTTAAAGATAAATTAGAAACTAAGACCCATTTTAAACCAGTCGATTGTAATAATCTGATTCATGCAGATAGTTGCCATTTGAATATCTGGAAAGATAACATCCCTTATGGACAAATGCTACGCATTAAAAGGAATTGTTCAAGAATAGAAGATTTTGAGAATCAGGTCACTCTAATAGCAAAAAAATTTGAGGATAGAGGATATGAGAAAGCTAAAATCGGAAATGCTATTTCTAAAGCACGTTTAACTAATAGAAATGAACTTTTAAAGTATAAAACTGAAAAGAGAGAAGAGAACGGTCTGATTAATGTTCCCATTATCACGAATTATAGTGCAGATCATAATATAATCAAAAAGATAATAAAAAAACACTGGCCCCTCTTAAAAGAAGACAACATAATTGGGAAACACCTGGCAGACAAACCAACTTTTATTTTTCGAAGAGCGAATAATTTTAAAATGCAGCTAGCTCCCAGTGAACTGAAAAGGAATAAAAATCCAACTCAGAAAGACTTAGAGGGTAAAATACCAGCAGGTTTTTTTCCATGTTATACGTGTAAGGCCTGTCAACACAGCTCTAAATTGAAGACTTTAAAAATAAACAGCTCAGAAATTAATTTTCGAATTAAAGATCTAATTAGGTGCAATCACAAAAATATTATTTATGCATTAAAATGTACATGTAATCTTTTTTATTTTGGTGAAACCACTAGATCCCTAAAGGATAGAATTAGGGAACACTTGTTGTGTATAGAAAAAGGTAGGGATGACACTTCACTTTATAAACATTTTAAAGAAAAACATCACAGGGACACTAAAGCACTCAATTTCTGGGGGATAAAAAAAGTCAAAGGACATTGGAGAGGAGGTAACACAGAAAAATCACTCTTAATACAAGAAGCTGAATTGATTTACAAATACGACACTCTATTTCCAAAAGGCCTCAACTCAGAATTGGACCTTTCTCCATTTTTATTTGAATAAATCTGTTCAGTAGCACTTTTTATTCATATGCACATGCACTTTACATACTTTCAATTATTTTGATTGGTTCACATTCTTTATATTGTCAATTTACTTTTATCTATATATTTATTTATAAGATATTTTATATATTTTCTTAGCATATATGTTCACTCAAGGGAGTGCCTAATAATATATAAGAAAATTTCTCTTAGCTTATAATTAGATTTAGGACGAGCAATTCACAAAACCAGTATGGTTTTTTGTCACAATACAGCCGTTATTGTTTATGTAATGCACAGACAGCTTTTTTATATATTTTTTTGTTATCAACAAACACATAAAATCGATAATGATTCACCAAGGATATACCACCTTTATTGCATAGAGGGTGTTACCTAGCAACTAAAGGAAATAGATCCCAAAGGGAGAAGTAATGAAGATACCACCTTAACCACCTGGAGGGTGTTACCTTTACAACTGAATGCATTAACCAATTACAAATGAATGGATCACTATAAAAGACTCTCAGTTACCTGTCACATGCATCTTGATAAAGCCCAAGGGAGGGCGAAACGCGTCGCTTGCATATGTGACACTGTGACACTGTATCCTTGAAACACTAAGGGATATCTCAGTACAGCCTGTACTGCAACTTTAACCCGGGTTACCAGTATCTTTGTATATCCCAAGGTAAGGGATAACTTGTGCCCTACCAGTTTATTGGAACAACGGATACATCTACAGCAGTTAAATCTGCTCTTGCAGCAAGTTCTCATCAGCACACAGCAATCAGCTGTTTTCTTTCTCACGCTGCTGGAACGACAACCCATTACCTGAGAAGAGCGGAAGTTTGTGACGTCAGACGCCGACTCACATGTGCAGAGGTCTGTACACTGCAACTTTCCAGGAACGGCAGTCACTGCAGCCGAGGTCCAAGCTTTGACCGTAAGATTCCCTTTCCTCGGTAACACCCTCCAAGTACCCTCTTGACTCACGGTACAGTACATTGTATCTGTTTGTGGCACCAATTTGTTACGAACTCAAGCCGTAATGCTACAATATTGATGCTCATTTGCACACGGCCATCTACACTGTGATTATATTTCTGGACTTGGTGCTTGTTTTTATTAATAATCCTTGCTTTTATGAATAGTATCAATATTATGCCATACATTTAAGATTGATTGTTTTTTAACATTTGTTTTTTAACATTTATTTACATCCTACTTATTGTTAGCTGCTATTTGCAAATATTTGCACAGACTATTATTTCTTATACAAGGGAGACGTCCCTACCGCTAATTTCTATATATTTTTGATGTAATTTGTCTATTTCATTTAATAAATGTAAATATCCTTTAATGTGGTGTGTATACTTTTAGCTTGTTAGCGCACTTTCTCTATCTTGAGGCTTAGGCTTCGTTATTGGTCATATATTTGTGTCTGATACAAGCAGAGATTGTATCTTTAGAGTAAGTGTTTAGCAATACCATCCTTAGCGCGCACCAATCCACTTTTTTAGATCTATCTCTACATTAGCAAGAAGCACTGTCCTGTATAAACAAACTCACTAGAGACAATGGGAACACTGACTGTTTTAACTCCCAGCCAGACTCACCTAACTCCGGTGGTTCCTCAGCTGGATGATGTATATCTAATGCTGGTGACTGCACGCTTCTCCGAGGAACAGCGTCTCGGTCGAGGTCAACCTACGTGACAGTGCGTCAGATTGGCAGCAGGAAAGGTTCGGTGTGCAGCGGCGGTTAGAGGGGTTGGGCAGTCACAAAGGCAGGACTTACAGAGCTCTGTGCGGCAGCAAACCAGAAGGCTGGAGGCAAGTACATCAAATGAAGAATACTGGATGCTCCGAGGATAAAATTCAATAATTTATTTATTTAGCAATTAAAATAATAAACATGGAGAAACAAAGAGGTAGACACAAGTGCAGGCGCAGCACCAGGGCTTACGTCTCAAAAGCCGAAACGCGTAAGGCCTGGTTTATTATTTTAATTGCTAAATAAATAAATTATTGAATTTTATCCTTGGAGCATCCAGTATTCTTCATTTGACAATCTTTTTATATGCACACTTTCTGAGGCACCAACTCCTGCTGAGCATGTGCAATAGTGTATAAATAGATAAGTTTATATGTTTTTTGATTGGCTGATGATACAGGGGAAGGGATTTAAGTACTTGATAATTTACCAGAAAAAAATCTACTTATTAGAAATTCAAAGCAAGTGGTTTGTATTATGTTTATTATTTGTTGATAATAGAATTCTGCTTTATTTATTTGTCCTATAAGAGGAGATACAATTAAGCTTCAACTCTGATCAGGCAATCATTGTGCAGAATATTTAGTGGTCAGGATGCACTCTTGGCTTTCTGAAGCAATGAAAAATCTCAATTTTTAGATCTAAATGGAAAGGGATTAAACATATAATTAAAGGGACAGTCTACTCCAGGATTGTTATTGTTTAAAAAGATAGAAAATCCCTTTTCTTGCAGGGGTGGGCAATTACCGGCCCTTCAGATGTTTTGTACTACATCTACCATGATGCTTTGCCTGCATTACGGCTGAAAGAGCATTATGGGAGATGTAGTCCATAACATCTGGCGGGTCGATAGTTGTCCACCCCTGTTTTATAGCCATTCCTAAGTTTTGCATAACCAACACAGTTATATTAATACACTTTTTAATTAATTTCAGATGTAAAAACACACAGATATCCCTTTTTAATTGTGTTTGCTGCATTTGCTTTTCAATAGCCAAACTCCACCAACCTCTTGCCTCATTTGGAGGAGCCAATCATTCCTTTTTAGTAGCCACTGTTATTATGTTAGCAAATTAATTTTGTTTTGCAGCTCCTTATCTGATAATCTGTGATAGAGCTAATAAGGGACACATATTTATAAGGCTTGCAAAGCTTGCTATTTCTAAAAAAAATAAAGCAAAGCTGTTTAATGACATACAAAAACACTTTATATTGCAATCTCAGGTGTTCAATGGAAAACAGAAATACATTTTTTTGACTTGTTATAGACATATGCATGCATGTACACACATAATAATGTTCCACAAAATGATGTCTTTTACTTATTAAATACAAAAAAAATCGCTATAATAACAGACATCAAAAACATATTCTTGTCACTCGTAAAGTGGTTTCAATTCTCATTTATGTCTCAAATGTAATTTTATTCTGTCATTTATAGAAATCTAAGCATCAAACTTTAAATTTCTGCATCACAGTATATAACTATTTATTTTATTACACAAAGCTTTTAAAATATGGTAACATCATGCAAATATGGTGTTAAGATAATATTGTAATAATTTGTTTCTAGACGTGCATATCCGTATACGCTTAGCAGTGAGATTGAGCAGTTATACATGTGTGGGATATAAATGGACCTCTTATGTTTCATTTAATTTCACCTAGAGAAAGCATCTTGTGTGAACAGTAGGTCAAATTCTCATGTTGGTATAATTCTATTAAGATATTAAGGCATGCCTTAGAAATAAAGCATGCGAAACTGGATATGTGTTATATTAAACTCTCATTAGAATACAAAGGTTGAACGGTAAGGTCACTCAGAACCCATATTATTTGCTGAATCGCATGAACTATATTCATTATGAAGTCCTAGTACTTGGGACTTGTTATTTGGATCCAAAAATAAAAATGTAACAAGGGTGTTAGAGGTACATACAACTCAAAATAAAAGTTGTATGATTCAGATATAGGGCTCCTGGGAACCTGTTCACCTGGCATTGTGGTGAACAGGCATCATCCTCTGCCCGCATTTAACATTGCACAAGCAATCGCTTGTGCAGCCATCCCCTTCTTTCAATCAACCAATAGTGCAAGATCTTGATTGTATTGGGATGATTTAACTCTGCAAATCTTGAAATTGCAGATTATTATCAGCTATTTTTAGAGCCCCCACAGATTGCAGAGAGACTAAGTAACTGTGGTCTTAAGAACCTGAAACGCTAGCATCTGCAGCTTAATGAATGGGGCCCATAGTATGCAATAAAAAAAACCTAATTTACTTCTATTGTCAAATTCACTTTTTTCTTGGTAGGCTCAAGAGTGTGTTCATATCTTGGGGGGCTATATGGCAGTAATGTTTACAACAATTTATATATTTATTATAAATATTGTCGAAAAGACTGCTGCCATGTAGGGCTTAATAGAGGTACAATTTTAAATGTGTACCTAGGTATGCTCTCATAGAAAGGAGCTAAAATTTTATCAAGTCAGAAAGAGAGAAAAAACTAAATTTGATATTTTTTTACTGCTTCCTATATCTGAAATATAAAAGTTTAAAGTAAGTTTAAAGGGCCACAATAGACAAAAAAATTAAATTTTAATGTAATTTTAAGACCATCGATCTGCACTACTGTGTGCTTAAAAGGAGTTAAACACACAGTAGACATACTGGCTCAGGACCCACAGAGCACTGCAGGTCCTGGATTGAAACTGCCACTGATCCAATCAGCAGCGTTAGTCTCATGACTCTGATTGGATCAGTGGCAGTATCTGCTTGGGACCAGCAGTGCTCTGCGGGTTCTGAGCAGTACTTCTACTGTGTGTTTAACTCCTTTGCTGGGGTTAAACACAGTAATGGAAGGTCGATAGACTTAAAATGATATGCTCTAATTTTTTCAAAAATAATTATGCAATAAATATGCAAACGAATATCTGTACTGGGAGACAGTTCTCCAAAAGTTACAACTTGTATTAACACAAAAGTAAAAAAAAATTAACACAGAGGGTGATTTCATTTAATCTAATGTTTTTTGTGCTAATATTAAACTCTTTTCTCCAGTGAGGCTTTTCTTCTGTGGTTGTTAAATGCTATTCTTTCTGCAAATATTTCTAAATAGATTCAGTCAGCATCATCATTTAATCTTTGTATTTGATATATTTATTTTTCTTGCAACTTATAAAAAAAATCTACATTAAAAGGCAACAGTGGAAAATCTACATGATCTAATTCGTTAGAGCGTGGAACTTTAACAATAGCAAGGCTGCAAGTCTATAGGGTCGATTTAACCCCATACGCCGCCTCTGAGGTGGGCTGATTGACAACTCCTGCTAGCAGCCACAAATCTGCAGGGGGCGGCATTGCACAAGCAGTTCACTAGAACTGTTTGTGCAATGCTGAATGCCGACAGCTTATGCTGTCCGCATTCAGCAGTGTCTGGCGGACATGATAAGCTGCAGCGTATCATGTGCCACCAGGCATTGTTAAATCGTCCCACAAGTGTTAAACCTCCACAAAGAGGTTTAACACATAGTTGAAATATATGTCTGGAGCCACTGGGAACTGCTGGTCCCAAGTGGAAACTACCGCTAACCCAATCAGCAATGGCAGTCCCACACTAGGTCATGTGACTACCGCTGCTGGTTGAGTCAGTGGAAGTTTCTGCTTAGGGCCAGGAGTTCTTTGTTGCTCCTGAGCAATATTTTAGCGATGTGTTAACCCCTTTGTGGTGGTTGCTAGTGCTAAAGACTGCATTCTGCATTATTTATTTATCTTATTTCAGAGATGTTGTGTTTTTGTAGTTGTGTTTGATTGCAGATTTGAGGGCGTTTTCTTTAAAGGTACATGAAACCCAAAAAATTTCTGTCATGATTCAGATAGAGAATACAATCTTAAACAACTTCCTAAATTTACTTCTATTATCTAATCTGTTTCATTCTCTTGGTATCATTTGTTGAAGGAGCAGCAATGCACTACTAGTTTCTAACTGAACACATGGGTGAGCCAATCACATTCAATATATATATGCAGCCACCAATCAACAGCTAGAACCTAGTTTCTCTGCTGCTCATGAACTTGTCTAGATAAACCATTCAGCAAATGATAACAAGAGAAGGAAGCAAATTAAATAATAGAAGTAAATTGGAAAGTTGTTTAAAATTGTATTCTCTATCTGAATCACGAAAGAAAATTTTTGGGTTTCATGTCCCTTTAAGTAGGTACTTAAAAGGCAAGAATTATGAAACTTTTAAATAACTCAAAGGAGCTTACATCCATAATTAAATACATGTTATTTGTACTCTTAATTATTAATTTTAAATGCTCAATTATGTGATCTCTTAAATTCTAACAATATCCCTTTAATAGGTTGAATAGAATACCCTTCATTAAAAAATATAATATTTGAGAAAATATTTTTTAAAATGAATTGAGAGTTGAACTTACGGATGCAGACAAGACCAGACCGTGTAACATATCACCTTGACTACATTTTGCATTTTCTGATCTGCTGAAACCATTTACAAACAAGCTGCATTTATAAATTATCATCCTTGGAAATGTATTAATCCTTAATATTTGCACAAATCTCTTATTTATGACTTCTTCTAATTAAATATTTTCTACATTATTATTTCTAAATCAATAGCTAAAGCTAAGGTTCACTTTTAGCAGCCTTATAAACAGGAAGTTTTGCAAAAGCATTTGGTCAGTAATAGGGATGGGCGAATGTTTCTAAAAATTCAAAATTTAAAACGAATTTTGATATATTCGTTCGAATCGAATTTCGAATGTTTATATAACATTCTAACATTCTATTTTCAAATTTTCGTTTTCGAATTTTTCAATAAAATTCGAAAATATTTGTTCGAATAATAGAATGTTTAGCTATGTATTCATTCAATTTCGAAATGTAATATTCGAATTCGAATGTGACATTCGAATTCGAATGTGACATTCAAATTTGAAATAGTATTTCTAGTCTACAACTCTGTTTAATAAATGTAATATTCGAATTCGAATGTCACATTCGAATTCGAATGTCACATTCGAATTTGAAATAGTATTTCTAGTCTAATACTGTGTTTTAAATGTGATATTCGATTCGAATGTGACATTCGAATTCGAAATAGTATTTCTAGTCTAATACTGTGTTTTATAAATGTAATATTCAAATTCAAATGTGACATTTGATTTGAATGTGATATTCGATTCGAATGGGACATTCGAAATAGTGTTTCTAGTCTACAATTGTGTTTTATAAATGTAATATTCGAATTCGAATTTGTTCGAATAATAGAATGTTTAGCTATGTATTCATTCAATTTCGAAATGTAATATTCGAATTCGAATGTGACATTCGAATTCGAATGTGACATTCAAATTTGAAATAGTATTTCTAGTCTACAACTTTGTTTAATAAATGTAATATTCGAATTTGAATGTCACATTCGAATTCGAATGTCACATTCGAATTTGAAATAGTATTTCTAGTCTAATACTGTGTTTTAAATGTGACATTCGAATTCGAAATAGTATTTCTAGTCTAATACTGTGTTTTATAAATGTAATATTCAAATTCAAATGTGACATTCGATTTGAATGTGATATTCGATTCGAATGAGACATTCGAAATAGTGTTTCTAGTCTACAATTGTGTTTTATAAATATAATATTCGAATTCTAATGTGATATTCCAATGTGACATTCGAAATCGAATGTGACATTCGAAAACTGTAAATAACATTTGAAAATCGAATTTTTAAGAATATTCGTTCTTATCATCATTCTATTATGTAAATCGAATTTCTACAATAACATTCGTTCTAACATTCGAATTCGGATATAAATACATTCGCCCATCCCTAGTCAGTAAGTTGGTACAAGTCAGGTTACAAAACAAAACAAAAAATACTGCTTGTATAAATAAGAAAAGAGCATGAAAAACACTGTGCTGGACTAGAATATTACAATTTCACACAATGTATGTGAAAATCTGGAGAAATGTTGTGATAGATGATTATATAACAAATTCATTTTATTTCTGAGTGCGGTCCTTATGCGTACAAAATACTTCTTGGTTCTCCCTGTTTTATTATAGAACTAAAAAATACTACTTATATTATATACCCTTTCCAAATATCATGGCAATACTTGCAGTTATTTGTGCTGTATCCATGAATAAATTTTCTCATAGTGACACATTGGGGTAGATTTGTCAAACCCCGGGCGGACACGATTGGCTATAGCGAATCATGTCCGCCCTGCATCGCTAAATGACAACAGCATTTGATATCAGCATTTAACTTTGCACAAGGATTTCACAAGAAAATCGGCCGCTAGCAGGGGGTGTCAATCATCCTGATCGTATCAGAAGGCTTGCGCGGAAAAAGTAGAATCTGCTGCTTAGTAAATATACCCCATTGTTTCAAAACATAAATTAGCTTTTTTAAAGTCTTCTTTACCAGGATGTTAAATAAAAAAAACTACTACCACATTATTAACTCTACAAAACTGACACATTTCAAACAAAATGGTCTTTGCTCCTTAAAATATGCTTGTGCACAAAATCACATGCACATAAATAATGTTTTCAATCTATCTAAGCCTGATACAGCAGAGCTTTTGATGACTAACTGCCTTTAATATTACTATTTACCAAGAACATTTGTGTATCAATAACCTGCCACTTTTCAGAAACTGCTTTCATAATAGCACGTTTTTGTGAGTGGCGATGTATAGATATGTTTCTGTAAAGTCAAAGCACAACATTCCAAAGTGCAATTGTTCTATCCATTACCTTACAATACCTGCAGTAGGATAGACAAGGTTTTAAAATTAGTACTTTCATAGCTTATACTATCCAGAAAACATAAAGTATTATTATATTGTAAGCTTTTCTAGTTAGCTAAATTGTACATATTTATTTGGATGCAAATAATGTGTTTGCAAAGACTTGTTATACCAGGGCATAGTATAAAATTTATAGGAATTATTTTTTTCATATACAATTAGTTTGCTATTTGAGACCTCAGCCTATTAAAAAGAGCTTGCAGGGAGAGCAGACCTCCTTATCTCATCTCTGTTTGTATATGCAGAGTCAAATACTGAGGGCCTGATATTCAGAACCTTGAAAGAAATCACGCAAAAAATTTTTTTTAAATCTTGTATTGTAATGTAGGAGTCTCTGTTTCAAGTAAAAAACACTACATAGCAACATAAATATTTCTCAAGATAAAATTTGTGATTCCAATTTATTTTTATGGCCTCGCTGTACTGATGATACTTCTTAGAACATCTCAACTGAGCGGCGAGGTTTTGAATATCAGACCCTTAATAAGAATAATTAAAAATTAATATTTAGTGCCTATTTCAATCACCAGTAATCTTTTTAGTATATGTTATCAAAGTATTGAGATTTTCAGGATATATAGCAGCTTCAACAGGAAAAAGCAGTTATTTCGAATAAAGAATAAAGATAAAGGGGCCTATTTGTTAATGTGCGAGCGGATATGATCCGATATTGTAGATCATGTCTGCTGCACATCGATAATGGTTGACAGCATACGCTGTCAGCATTTATCATTGCACAAGCAGTTCTTGTGAACTGCTAGTGCAATGCGGCCCCCTGCAGATGTGCAGTCAATCGGCCGTTAGCAGGGGGTGTCAATCAACCCTATCGTATTCGATTGAGTAAATTTATGTCCGCCGCCTGAGAGCAGGCGGACAGGTTATGGAGCAGCGTTTTTTTAGACCGCTGCTTCATAACTTCTGTTTCTGCCGAGCCTGAAGGTTCCCCGGAAACACGGAGCATCAAGCTTGATAAATATCTATTTGTAAACAAATTCATACATTCCAGCAGGTAAAATGGATCTTTGGCATCACATTAAAGAACATAATATTTTACAGTACACTTTCCCTTTAATACAGTGAATTGCTTCTTATCTGAAACAACATTCCTAGAGGTAGATTTATCAAACCCCGGGCGGACAGGATTTGCTATAGCAAAACATGTCCGCCCTGCATTGCTAAATGCCGACACCATACGCTGTCTGCATTTAACATTGCACAAGCATTTCTGGTGAAATGCTTGTGCAATGCCGCCCCCTGCAGATTTGCGGCCAATCGTATCTGATCGGGATAATGAGTTAAGGAACAGCGGTCTTACGACTGCTGCTTCTTAACTTATGTTTCCAGTGAGCCGTAAACATCGGGCGGAGCAAGTAGCATCCGCTGCTTGAAAAATCTCCCCCCCCAGTGTTCAAACTTTTGAAAGTTATTTTTTTCATTGGAAAGACTATAAAAATAACATATACATTTTTCTTTTTATTCATCAATTTAAAGGGACAGTCGAGTCAAAATTAAACTTTCATATCTTCCGATAGGGCGAGCAATTTTAAACAACTTTCCAATTTACTTTTATAATCAAAAAAGAGCTTTGTTCTCTTGGTATTATAAGTTGAAAGCTAAACCTAGGTAGGCTCAAACTGATTTTAAAACCATTCAAAACCACCTCTTATATCAGTGCATTTTTACACTTTTTCATGGTTACACAATGCTAGTTCACGTGTGTCATACAGATAACATTGTGCTCACTCCCATGTATTTATTTATGAGTTAGCACTGATTGGCTCAACTCACTGTCAAAAGCACTGAGATAGGGGGCAGTCTGCAGAAGCTTAGATACAAGATAATAACAGAGGTAAAAAGTATGTATCCATCCATATATATATATATAGTGAAAATTGGATTAGCCGTATTAGTCCAGTAGATAAGATGCTCAAATAATAGAGTATTGCAGTATGCAGTGATACCTTTTTTATTGGACTAACATAATATTTCAAAGACAAGCTTTCAATAGTTTTCCTCCCTTCCTCAGGTTTGAAGCTATACTCCGTATTATTCAGTATTGCTTCAGACCTGAGGAAGGGAGAACTATCGAAAGCTTGTCTTTGAAATATTATGTTAGTCCAATAAAAAAGGTATCACTGCATACTGCAATACTCTATTATTTGAGCATCTTATATATATATATATATATATATATATATATATATATATATATATATATATATATATATTCACACACACATATTCCCACACACACAGCTGTCAGAAATACAATATTTCTTCTACAAAACATTTCTCTGTCTCTTCTCAGGGGTGGCTTTTGATGAAAACATTGATGTGATTTGGTATGTCATTTTTCCTACTGTTCTCTGTGAATAGAGGACAATGTAATTTTCATGACCAGGAAGAAAATCAAAAATATCAGCAGCAATTTTTTGAACTTTTGCGTTTTTATCTTCTCAGTGGACAAAAAATAGGTTCTATAAATGTAACCCTGCAATTTGTAAGCTAGTGTTAAATACCTTTTTGTGTATATGCTTACATACCTTCTAAACTCTTTTTATTGTAGTCTGGGTAGCTGGAGAAAATCCTTCTTATCAAGATATCTTTTTTTTTTACAGTTTGTGAGTTTTCTCAGAACAAGAAGTAATCATGGAGTCAAATACATTTTAAATTAATAAATAGATTTTAGCATTTGAAAGACAAACAGTCCAAAAGGACAGGCTATTATAATGTTACCTTTGTATTTCTAGGAGACGGTGGTGGTTCTATTGGGGCACCTCAATATTTGACTTTTGCAACACTGTTGGGTTTAATGGATTAAATCAGGAGTGCTCATTCTCAACCTTGGTGCTCTAGAGGTTTTGGAACTACATCTTCCATGATGCTCAGACACTGAGCATCCTGTTAGAGCATCATGGGACATATAGTTCTGGAGCCCCAAGGTTAAGCACCCCTGGGCTATATAGAGGGATGCTGCAGTCCGTTTATGCCTAGCCAAACCCATTATCAGCTTAACCCAAATTCAAGCACTGTCCATAGAATACCCATGAATCAGGATCCACTTTCCCTAACTCCCACAGAACATGCACTACTCCTTTTATGAGCCTCCCTGACTTTGTCCCCAGCTGCTTGGCACTTGCATGTAGGTCTTTGATGTCTTTGTCTCCCCAAAATGTTTTTCTAGGAAGCTGATTGTACCAGCAGGTGTTTTATAGACATTTTTTTTAATTTTAACAACATTAACTATGCTCCTTTCTACTCAAAGGATGCAGCAAAAGGCCCCTTCTATGTTCATATTTCAAGTTCACTCAAGGAAATTCAAGTGATCTACAGTCATCATAAGTCCAACCACAGGCAATATAGTAAACTGTTGCATAATCTCATCAACAAGTATATATGAAGACTCAATATTTCACAGAAACAACAGAAGATAAGTCTTCCCTATATTGTGCAGAAAATGTAAAACACAGGAACATAAACAAACCTGGGGATATGTTGATCATGTCCAAAGTGTGTAGACAGTATTAGTGGTTCTTTCCCAGAAAAATGTTGTAATAGACAGGAAAGAATATAATCTCAAGCTTCAGAATCACCCCAAAGTATATTCATTTTTATTAGAATCAGCATGGGGAGATCCTCATTGGAACCATACAGTGAAGTAGCTGCTGATTGGTTGTAAAAAATGCATTTATTTTACCAAACTCACCCTTTTTCCTTTACTAAACTTAGCTCCTTTAAACTAAGGCATATTTAAGCAATCTCAGGAGCATGAGTGTCTTGATCACTGTATGTATAGCATTTATATAAACATTGTTGCAAACACTGCTGCCATATAGAACCAAAAACATGTGCACGGCAATGCATCCTCCTGAACTTTCCTTAGCACTGTCTCATGGAAATGAGCTGTGTTTTAACAAAGGAGACTAAGGGGCATATTTATCAAGATCCGTATGGTATGAAGTTATGAAGCAGCGGTCTAAAGGCCGATGCTCCATAACATGTTTGCCTGCTCTGAGGCAGCGCATAGAAATTGACAGAAATCAACCCGTTCACAAGAACTGCTGGTGCAATGATAAATGCAGAGAGTGTATGCTGTCGGCATTTATCGATGTGCAGCGGACATGATCCGCTATATCGCCTATTTATTAAAGGTCTGTCGGACCTGATCCGACAGTGCGGATCAGGTCCGACAGACCTTGCAAAATGCGGATAGCAATATGTATTCAGCAACTCCGCCCCCTGCAGATTCGCTGCCAAT
The DNA here is from genome assembly GCF_027579735.1 of Bombina bombina. NCBI lineage: Eukaryota > Metazoa > Chordata > Amphibia > Anura > Bombinatoridae > Bombina > Bombina bombina. The sequence continues at coordinate 54,434,624 of NC_069506.1, forward strand.
TGGCCACCAGCAGGGAGGTGTCAATCAACCTGATCGTACTTGATCGGGTTGAATTGTGGCGATATCTGTCCACCTACTCAGAGCAGGCGGACAGGGATATGGAGCGCGGTCTTTAGACCGCTGCTTCATAACGGCTGTTTCTGGAGAGTCTGCAGGCTCGCCAGAAACAAGGACCATCAAGCTCCATTCGGAGCTTGATAAATGGGCCTCAATGTCCTTATCATATCTTTTTTTTTTGTCATGTAAGCAACTTAATATTAAAGAAATATATATTTGTGTGTTGTGTGTGTTTTATGTATAAGTTGCTATCTATTATTTGTTGTTTTAATGTTTCCAAAGATTCCAAAAATTGACTAAAACTGGATTTAAAAATAAATTTCTGAAAACAGAAAAATATATCTGATACCAACTTGTTACATTAGTGGCTATGCACAATGGCTGCTTATTTTTTTTTTTTTACCTCATAATATTTACATTTTGCAAATGTTGTTATAAAAGACACAAATTTATGCCTGTAGGGGGGTACTACTACTTGCTACAAAAAGCATTAAGAAATACTACTATATGTAATGTAATAATGAAATGTCTCTTTAGATTCTTAAAACTATGTTTCTTTGCTTTTCCACATGATACCCAAATGTTAGAGCACTTGAAAGTGATTCAGCATAGCCTTAAAAAGCTGACAAGAAAATATCACCTGAACATCTCTGTGTAAAAAATGAAGATAGTTACCTCAAAATTTACTTAGTAGCCAAATCTTATTATAAAGGGACTTTAAGTAGTCAATCAGAATGCTAGTCCCAGGACTTTGCAAGGGAGTGTGCATCTGGCATGTACAGGCACAGTCATTTTATTTACCTCCTTAGTTTAAGGAAGTTTAACAAAGTACTTGCTCTTGTGAGCTGAATAATTTATAACAAAAAATCTTTCTTTTTACAAAGAAATGTTCATATCTGATATTTTCTTGTCAGCTTTTTACAGTTATGCTTCATCAATTTCAAGGGATTTAGCATATGGTTCTTATGTCTCTTTAAAATATAAGTAAGGCTTTATCTTAAAATACTTTTTGTTTTAAAGTGTTAACATTTATTTTTAGGGTTGAATAATTGTGCATTTTCTATTTATTTTAAAAACAAAAAAAAGTTTAATCTCAAAAAATTTTGAAGTCACTAATTTTTGCTTGACCTTTTGTTGATAGGATTTGTCTTCACCACTTGTCCACCAGTCACTATTCCTGGCCATTAACCTCTGCTTGGCAAGCGGACTAAGGATTCGTTTTCCGTTCTTTCAACAGCAGGTTTCTTGTCAGTGGAATCGGAAGGAGCAGAGTCAGCAAACAATGACAATGTGATTCATTGCTCTCTGCTGGTGGTGATGCCTCTTTAGAAAGAAATTAATTGATGTCATGATACTTGTTCCCGGAACATCCGAAAGAAGGCTCTACAACAAATGACTAGGAAAGTATGAAGAATTGTGCTGATACTCAGAGCATAAATAACAGTAAAGCACAACAATAATGTGTTTAGGTTAAATTATATGTATTATCAATGCATAAAAATGCAATTTCCGAGTTAAACTTGGAAATCTGAACATTGTAGATTTAGTTAAGAATTGATATTTTTGGTTATCTATATGTGAGTAGATCTGATTGAAAACAGCTCATCATGTTCTTAAGATAGGGAGAACCAAATGCCATAAAAGGAACCAGGTAGTTCTTGTGGCAAAAATAAGAATTCATAAATATAGGTGTTTATTCCAATTTGCTATCTTGGCCACATGCCAGAGGTTCAACCAAAATGTCTCCATGCAAAATTAATACAATCTTAGCATCAACGATCAGTTCAGGTCATAGGTCCTCTATGTGTTTGAAGTAAAGAAAAAAAGCCAAGTGTTCAATTAGAGCAAGAGTATTTATTTAAAAAAAGACCCTTATTGAATGTTTTGCTTAGGTTCTCCCTGGGGCTCTGATTGGACTTTCCATTTGGCTATACATGAAATCATGTCTACAGTTCTATATTAAAGGGACAGAAAAGCTTTGAAGTTCTTAAATATGGCATGGCTAGTCAGCCAATAAGAAGAAGCTGATGTATGAACCCACCAATCAGCTGGTGTGCCCTGCACTTAAGCTACAAGATTTGCAGCTTCTGATTAGGATTTTAACTGTCTAGTCCCAAGAATTCTGCCTTGACGTAAAAATGAATACATTCCCTGTTTACAATTTGAATTGTACTAATTGCACTATTTATTCACTGCAGTGCTCTGCAGTACATTTATAATATGTTTAATTTGTTTTTACTGGGCACATTTTCTTTCAATATGCAGAAATTAAGGATAACGGCAATTTCATGGATATAGAACATTTCCATTAAAAAGAATCATAGCTTTACTTCCAAAATTAAGGAACTTCATAACATAGCTGTGTATCATTACACCACAGCACAAATAATAACAGAATCAATGGAAATCATGGAATCATCTATAAATGTTTACAAATATTTTAGATATGAAATAAAAAAAATCTTGATTGTAAGTTATTTTTCATAATAATTAAAAAGGTAATTGAGATTTAATAAATCATAAAAATATTATATATATATATATATATATATATATATATATATTACAGTGTAATAACACTTTAACAACCACAACGCATCCTGTATGTTTTTTATTATAACCTCCATCCCTCCAACAGGACTCCTGAAATAGTGTCAAGATTGTGGTTGTTAACCCTTTAAAGGGTTAACATATTATTGTCAAACTAATCAAATGTCTATTATTTACAGAGAAAATGAATACTTGTCCATACTCATTGAAAACTGATGATTTTGGACTGTTACAATAAATAAGAAGTAATAAAAATTAATAAAATGTATGTTATTAAATCAGTGAGGGAAGGAATGGGTATGTGAATAATAAAGACAGGGTACTGGATGACTGTTTTTAGGAATTAATGGCTAACACAGTGGATTAAAATATCAATTACAATAATTTTTGCTTCTATTAATAAATGGCCAACATACTGTACAGTACACTTGGATTTCAAATAAAAGATATCAGTCTGCAGCAACAAGAGATTATTTTATAGATCTTATTCTGCAACATAGGAGATTAACTAAAATCTATTAGGTAAGGGAGCTAAGAGTTTGTCAAATATCTGTTTTATTTTTAAATTCAAATGAAATAACAAATGTTCCCCTTGTAATTTGCTCTACTCTACACAATGGGGCCTATCTATCAAGCTCCGAAAG
>NC_069506.1:54437974-54552974 GCF_027579735.1 Bombina bombina
TTTCTAGAGCAAAATATATAAAGCCTAGCATATCTACTATAATTAATAATCTGTAAGTCACTATGTAGACATAGATACATGAATGCATTGTTGGAAATGTAAGAAAACACTAAAAAACTAATTATTTCAAGTTGCTGAGTGCATGCTACATATGTAAGGAAATAAACTCATTTTAAAGCAATAGTGGAAATACTAAGGAGGCAGAATTTTGACCATTCTAATAATGTTCCATTTTACATTGGTCCTGTCAGTTGAATATTTCTATAAAGAGAATGTTAACATTTAAAGGGATATGAAACCCAAATGTTTTCTTCCATGATTCAGATAGATCATGCAATTTTAAGCAACTTTGTCATTTACTCTATTCAATTTTTTTTTGTTCTTTATTATTATTTGAAAAATGCAGGAATGGTAATTAGGAGCCACAATCAGCAAGCGCTAACCAGGGTCTTGGATAAGAAATGAGCTGCCTCTAAGCTTACTTTCCTGCTTTTTCAAATACCAAGAGAACCAAGAAAAATTGATAATAGGAGGAAATTACAAAGTTGTTAAAATTGATGCTCTGTCTGAATCATTGGGTTTCATATCCCTTAAACTATTACATTTAAAATGTGATTCTGGTAATATTTAAAAGTGGTGTGCAAACATCTTCTTCATTAAGCATGATTACCAGGCGGTTATGACGTCAAATAGACCACGTATGATTTTCCCACATTAAGAGTAAACTTACCAGCAAAGGCTATTACCTAAATATGTATAGCTTAAAGGGACACTCAATCAAAATTTAAACTCTCACTATTGGATAGAGCATGCCATTTTAAACAACTTTCCAATTTACTTCCATTAACTAAATGTGCATAGTCGTTTTATATTTAAACTTTTTGAGTCACCAGCTCCTACTGAGCATGTGCAAGAATAAGTGTGTATGCATTTGTGAATGGCTGATGGCTGTCACATGGTACGTGTATGCATTTATGATTGGCTGATGGCTGTCACATGGTACAGGGGGAGTGGAAAAATACATAACTTTTAAAATTGTCAGAAAAAAAATTACTACTCATTTGAAGTTCAGACTAAGTGCTATTGCATTGTCTTGGTATCTTGCAATTGTTGATTATGTAAATCTACTGTCTTGACTGGTCCTTTAATGAGAGAAGGGAAAGAGGTGATATGATAGTAGCTTTAAAGTACATTAGGGGGCTTAGTAAAACTGAGGCTGTGAGTATTTTCATAAAAATACAAATTTAAGAAAAAGGGGTCATGATTCAAGCTGAAGAGTAGTAGATTCATGAGTAATTTGTGGGAGCACTTCTTTACAGAAAGGATGGTTGATTCATGGAATAAACTTCCATTAGAGGTGGTACTGACAAACACCATGGGGGACTTCAAGAATGCCTGGGATAAGCATTAGACATGTGCATGGCGAAAAAATTTAGTTCGGTTCGGATCGATTCAAATTCGGAAAATTTTGAATCGATTTGTTCCAGATTCGTTTCGGATTCGAAGAAATTCGGCTGGATTCGGTTCGGAAATTCGGAATTTTGGTAAGTGTTAGGTGGGATTAGACTAGTATTATGTATGTATATTAGGTGTAACCCATAGCAGAGTGATATAACCTAATATACTGTACAATACTAGTGTAATCCATGGACATCCGAATTTACCGAATAAATCTGAACAAATTTGGATTTTTCAGTAAATTCAGCAGTATTTTAATTCGGAAATTTGGTTCGATCCGAATCGCTGAATTTTCCAAATTTTCTGAATTTCCGAATCGAACCGAACTGAATTGCACATATCTAATAAGCATAATACGATCCTACAAACTAAATAAGTTTACACTTTTAGGAAATGTTAGGTAGACCTGTTTAGCCTATGGTTCTTATCTGCCATCAAAATCTATGTTTCTATCAATCTGTTTTTTTTTGGGAAGATGTGATAAAACAGGAATCTTAACACATATATAGTGGACATGTCCAATAATTATACATTTTTGGGACCATGTACTTACAGAGCTGCAGAATGTTCTTACAGACCCACTTGCCTTCTAATTGCACTAATTGATATCTATGAAGCGCAAATTGAGGACCTAACTATTTTACATTTTATTAAATAGTGCAACCCAACCTATTCCTAGGAGATGGAAACAAATGGATATTCCCTAATAAAAAATCTATTAGGGTGAAGCTAAACCTAGTGCAGGCTGTTAGATCTGTATTGAGAACAGGGCTATTTTTGACACCAACATCGGAAGTGACCTTTCAATAGAAAGTGCATTGGAAGTGGCTGGGCAGTTTTAAAAGACCTGTGAAAGCACTGATGGTTCTGGGTTATATATTTATAATGATCCGGACCTTCCTTTGGGTTTATGTCCCTGCCCTTTGCAACATTACATGTTTAAAACTGATAACCTATCTGGTGACCATTGGAACGGTATTTTGAACTATTCATTTAATTACTCCCGTGCTCCAGAGAGAGAGATAGCATTGAACATTTGAGACAACTACCTTTTGAGGGCAAGCAAAGTTCATTCTAGCTTGTAACCTAATTTTCTCTTTATGGGAATGTGTAGAATTATTTTCAAACCCATCTACTGTCTCTACAGTTTTGGAATTTGCATTGCATATGATTTAATAATCATTTGCTGGTTATGAATCAACATAATTGTATTTATAATTCTTGTGTTACACATTTTCTAACTGTGTTATGACAATCATATCTTCTCATTAGCTACTTATTGTCAAAGCAGGATAACTTTAAAATACGCAAAAACATTTTAAATAGATCTCATCAAAACACAAATAGAAAGTGTTAGCTTGTGAGAAAATGAATAAGTTGTGTTTGCACTGTTTGTTTTGGTTTAATAAAGTTTGTTAGATCTACAATGGCTAACACTGGGGTTGATAGAAATGTGAAGTCCCACATTGTGTACTGTATTCTCGCTAAGGATCATTCTCTACATTTCTAAATAGCAGAAATGCCAATTCAATCATTGTTGTACTCATTTAATTGTGTTATAGGTAGTTTAGTCATCAAATTTGTGTATATAAGTGTACTTTTTAATAAAAGTTTCTAAATATAGATGCCTTGTCTTGTATTGTTTTTTATGTGAGTCAGTGAGTAGCCTGATAAAGGACAATTCTTGTGTGGGTTTTTTTATTTAAAGGGTCAATGTAATATAAAACTGGTTTCCCATTTAAGGGACAGTAACAGCTAAGTTTAGCTTTCAACAATTAATACCTAGAGAACAAAGCAAATTTGATGATTAAAGTAAATTGGAAAGTTGTTTAAAATTGCATGCCCTGCAGGGGTCAAGTCGAGCGGGAATGCATGGTAACGGAGTTCCTGCACTATTTTTGCAGGAGGAACTAAGTTCCCTCTGGACAGGGAACAGAAACACTTCAGTAAACAGTGCTGCTGCTGGTGGGAGGAGCTGGAGCACAGTCTGGTTAGAGGGATTGTGAGATCCTCCAGTAATGGGCAGTAACATTTTATACAATACACTAAATGTAAGACTGTCAGTGGTCCTGCTGTGTTATCACCTCTGTTATGAATATTATCTTTATTATCTTTTATTACATATGGTGCTTACATTTTGTGGAACACTTGGTGGGTTCCCACACATTTTTTTCTAGGACTTAACCCCTGATGTCCTGAATCATCAAAGTTTAATTTTGACTACACTGTGCCTTTAAAGAAATACATATTTGTTGTGCTGAACATTGCTGTTTTTGAAAATCACATTTATCTCTATGTGAATCAAGGTTTTGGACTTGAATCCTTTAACATTTCCACCCATGAGATGAGCTGTTTTGGAATTTTTAGATGCTGCTCGCATTTAAGCTGTATGGGCAGTCATTTTTCAGTGATTAACATATACATAGTATATATTGTTTTATACAGCAGACCCAGCAGATTTAAATGAGAACTATACAAGAAAATATGTTAAAAAATGTTTTAATGTTTAAAAAAGGTTGTAAAAATAGTGTGCATTTATGTTTTATTTTATTCTAAAATCTACAGTTAAAAGAAGAAAAATGGTTTTTTCTCATATAAATTAGAAGCTTTGTGTATATATATATATATATATATATTTATATATATATATATAACTTTGTTCTTCACGTAGGTCCTCCCATGAGCCTCTGATCAATAAATATACATTTATAGACATTAGGTGAGCACTATAACCACACTGATCGCCTGGCTATAAAAATCTATATAGGGGCTTTTTAAAAGAGGAGCTTCTGGACTTTAAAACAAGGGACCATTGGGGTCTCTTTTATAAGTGGCAAAAGATCCCCAGCCTGCAGATAGTGTGGTAAAGTGTAAGTTTTTTTCATTTTATATTTTACAAAATATATATGCCTAACCATTATACCCGCCATTTAAAAATAGGCCATTTTAGGTTTTAGGGGTTTCTAAGACTTAAGAAAGATTAAATTGAGGGGTTTAAATACTGCCCCATCCATCTCCCTTAAAACCTGTGCAGCCTGCCCGGCACATCCAAATTACCAGGGCTTGGTGACATTACCATGCCTGAGATTCCCCTGTTGATACCGGTCCACTTTACCCCCACGGATGGGGGTAAGACCAGTGGGGCACAATAAGCTCTAAAAGCCCCCCCCCCCAGAATGATGACATGTGACACTTAACACATTGTTATGATTGTGATGCACACTTAAAGGGTTAAAGCTGAAACCCTTTTTAATAGAAACTACCGTAATGAGCTGTGATCTTTGTAATGGCTCCCCTATAGGTCCCAGGGAAGGGTGAATGTTTCTGCACGTGTTACCCCTAACATATATTGACTGCATTAATGTGTTCAAGGTGTGCTGAATGTTCAAGTTTTGTTTTTGTTCAAAGAAATATTTAATTTCAATATATTTAATGTAACATTTGTTACCGTTCCTATGTGGATTGTTTTATACTTCAGTGTAAGCCTAAGAGAACAGTCATTCAAAGGTTATTTTTTTTTATCTTGAATGTTGCTTTTTAATCTAATATTTTGTTTAATATTCATATGTTACATTCCATATATCAACATTTTACATTTGTGGAAAAAAAAATGTTCTTCCTATAGATGTATTGGCCTATATTTAACAAGGTCTGGCGGACCTGATCCGACAGTGTGGATCAGGTCTGCCAGAACTCGCTGAATACGGAGAGCAATACGCTCTCCGTATTCAGCATTGCACCAGCAGCTCACAAGAGCTGCTGGTGCAATGCCGCCCCCTGCAGATTCGTGGCCAATGGGACGCCCGCCAGCAGGGGGGTGTCAATCAACCCGATCGTACTCGATCGGGTTGATTTCCGGCGATGTCTGTCCGCCTGCTCAGAGCAGGCGGACAGGTTATGGAGCAGTGGTCTTTGTGACCGCTGCTTCATAACTGCTGTTTCTGGCGACTCTGAAGACTCGCCAGAAAAACGGGCCGTCAAGCTCCTTTCGGAGCTTGATAGATAGGCCCCATTGTGTAGAGTAGAGCAAATTACAAGGGGAACATTTGTTATTTCATTTGAATTTAAAAATAAAACAGATATTTGACAAACTCTTAGCTCCCTTACCTAATAGATTTTAGTTAATCTCCTATGTTGCAGAATAAGATCTATAAAATAATCTCTTGTTGCTGCAGACTGATATCTTTTATTTGAAATCCAAGTGTACTGTACAGTATGTTGGCCATTTATTAATAGAAGCAAAAATTATTGTAATTGATATTTTAATCCACTGTGTTAGCCATTAATTCCTAAAAACAGTCATCCAGTACCCTGTCTTTATTATTCACATACCCATTCCTTCCCTCACTGATTTAATAACATACATTTTATTAATTTTTATTACTTCTTATTTATTGTAACAGTCCAAAATCATCAGTTTTCAATGAGTATGGACAAGTATTCATTTTCTCTGTAAATAATAGACATTTGATTAGTTTGACAATAATATGTTAACCCTTTAAAGGGTTAACAACCACAATCTTGACACTATTTCAGGAGTCCTGTTGGAGGATGGAGGTTATAATAAAAAACATACAGGATGCGTTGTGGTTGTTAAAGTGTTATTACACTGTAATATATATATATATTATATATATATATATATATAATATTTTTATGATTTATTAAATCTCAATTACCTTTTTAATTATTATGAAAAATAACTTACAATCAAGATTTTTTTTATTTCATATCTAAAATATTTGTAAACATTTATAGATGATTCCATGATTTCCATTGATTCTGTTATTATTTGTGCTGTGGTGTAATGATACACAGCTATGTTATGAAGTTCCTTAATTTTGGAAGTAAAGCTATGATTCTTTTTAATGGAAATGTTCTATATCCATGAAATTGCCGTTATCCTTAATTTCTGCATATTGAAAGAAAATGTGCCCAGTAAAAACAAATTAAACATATTATAAATGTACTGCAGAGCACTGCAGTGAATAAATAGTGCAATTAGTACAATTCAAATTGTAAACAGGGAATGTATTCATTTTTACGTCAAGGCAGAATTCTTGGGACTAGACAGTTAAAATCCTAATCAGAAGCTGCAAATCTTGTAGCTTAAGTGCAGGGCACACCAGCTGATTGGTGGGTTCATACATCAGCTTCTTCTTATTGGCTGACTAGCCATGCCATATTTAAGAACTTCAAAGCTTTTCTGTCCCTTTAATATAGAACTGTAGACATGATTTCATGTATAGCCAAATGGAAAGTCCAATCAGAGCCCCAGGGAGAACCTAAGCAAAACATTCAATAAGGGTCTTTTTTTAAATAAATACTCTTGCTCTAATTGAACACTTGGCTTTTTTTCTTTACTTCAAACACATAGAGGACCTATGACCTGAACTGATCGTTGATGCTAAGATTGTATTAATTTTGCATGGAGACATTTTGGTTGAACCTCTGGCATGTGGCCAAGATAGCAAATTGGAATAAACACCTATATTTATGAATTCTTATTTTTGCCACAAGAACTACCTGGTTCCTTTTATGGCATTTGGTTCTCCCTATCTTAAGAACATGATGAGCTGTTTTCAATCAGATCTACTCACATATAGATAACCAAAAATATCAATTCTTAACTAAATCTACAATGTTCAGATTTCCAAGTTTAACTCGGAAATTGCATTTTTATGCATTGATAATACATATAATTTAACCTAAACACATTATTGTTGTGCTTTACTGTTATTTATGCTCTGAGTATCAGCACAATTCTTCATACTTTCCTAGTCATTTGTTGTAGAGCCTTCTTTCGGATGTTCCGGGAACAAGTATCATGACATCAATTAATTTCTTTCTAAAGAGGCATCACCACCAGCAGAGAGCAATGAATCACATTGTCATTGTTTGCTGACTCTGCTCCTTCCGATTCCACTGACAAGAAACCTGCTGTTGAAAGAACGGAAAACGAATCCTTAGTCCGCTTGCCAAGCAGAGGTTAATGGCCAGGAATAGTGACTGGTGGACAAGTGGTGAAGACAAATCCTATCAACAAAAGGTCAAGCAAAAATTAGTGACTTCAAAATTTTTTGAGATTAAACTTTTTTTTGTTTTTAAAATAAATAGAAAATGCACAATTATTCAACCCTAAAAATAAATGTTAACACTTTAAAACAAAAAGTATTTTAAGATAAAGCCTTACTTATATTTTAAAGAGACATAAGAACCATATGCTAAATCCCTTGAAATTGATGAAGCATAACTGTAAAAAGCTGACAAGAAAATATCAGATATGAACATTTCTTTGTAAAAAGAAAGATTTTTTGTTATAAATTATTCAGCTCACAAGAGCAAGTACTTTGTTAAACTTCCTTAAACTAAGGAGGTAAATAAAATGACTGTGCCTGTACATGCCAGATGCACACTCCCTTGCAAAGTCCTGGGACTAGCATTCTGATTGACTACTTAAAGTCCCTTTATAATAAGATTTGGCTACTAAGTAAATTTTGAGGTAACTATCTTCATTTTTTACACAGAGATGTTCAGGTGATATTTTCTTGTCAGCTTTTTAAGGCTATGCTGAATCACTTTCAAGTGCTCTAACATTTGGGTATCATGTGGAAAAGCAAAGAAACATAGTTTTAAGAATCTAAAGAGACATTTCATTATTACATTACATATAGTAGTATTTCTTAATGCTTTTTGTAGCAAGTAGTAGTACCCCCCTACAGGCATAAATTTGTGTCTTTTATAACAACATTTGCAAAATGTAAATATTATGAGGTAAAAAAAAAAAAATAAGCAGCCATTGTGCATAGCCACTAATGTAACAAGTTGGTATCAGATATATTTTTCTGTTTTCAGAAATTTATTTTTAAATCCAGTTTTAGTCAATTTTTGGAATCTTTGGAAACATTAAAACAACAAATAATAGATAGCAACTTATACATAAAACACACACAACACACAAATATATATTTCTTTAATATTAAGTTGCTTACATGACAAAAAAAAAAGATATGATAAGGACATTGAGGCCCATTTATCAAGCTCCGAATGGAGCTTGATGGTCCTTGTTTCTGGAGAGTCTGCAGGCTCGCCAGAAACAAGGACCATCAAGCTCCATTCGGAGCTTGATAAATGGGCCTCAATGTCCTTATCATATCTTTTTTTTTTGTCATGTAAGCAACTTAATATTAAAGAAATATATATTTGTGTGTTGTGTGTGTTTTATGTATAAGTTGCTATCTATTATTTGTTGTTTTAATGTTTCCAAAGATTCCAAAAATTGACTAAAACTGGATTTAAAAATAAATTTCTGAAAACAGAAAAATATATCTGATACCAACTTGTTACATTAGTGGCTATGCACAATGGCTGCTTATTTTTTTTTTTTTACCTCATAATATTTACATTTTGCAAATGTTGTTATAAAAGACACAAATTTATGCCTGTAGGGGGGTACTACTACTTGCTACAAAAAGCATTAAGAAATACTACTATATGTAATGTAATAATGAAATGTCTCTTTAGATTCTTAAAACTATGTTTCTTTGCTTTTCCACATGATACCCAAATGTTAGAGCACTTGAAAGTGATTCAGCATAGCCTTAAAAAGCTGACAAGAAAATATCACCTGAACATCTCTGTGTAAAAAATGAAGATAGTTACCTCAAAATTTACTTAGTAGCCAAATCTTATTATAAAGGGACTTTAAGTAGTCAATCAGAATGCTAGTCCCAGGACTTTGCAAGGGAGTGTGCATCTGGCATGTACAGGCACAGTCATTTTATTTACCTCCTTAGTTTAAGGAAGTTTAACAAAGTACTTGCTCTTGTGAGCTGAATAATTTATAACAAAAAATCTTTCTTTTTACAAAGAAATGTTCATATCTGATATTTTCTTGTCAGCTTTTTACAGTTATGCTTCATCAATTTCAAGGGATTTAGCATATGGTTCTTATGTCTCTTTAAAATATAAGTAAGGCTTTATCTTAAAATACTTTTTGTTTTAAAGTGTTAACATTTATTTTTAGGGTTGAATAATTGTGCATTTTCTATTTATTTTAAAAACAAAAAAAAGTTTAATCTCAAAAAATTTTGAAGTCACTAATTTTTGCTTGACCTTTTGTTGATAGGATTTGTCTTCACCACTTGTCCACCAGTCACTATTCCTGGCCATTAACCTCTGCTTGGCAAGCGGACTAAGGATTCGTTTTCCGTTCTTTCAACAGCAGGTTTCTTGTCAGTGGAATCGGAAGGAGCAGAGTCAGCAAACAATGACAATGTGATTCATTGCTCTCTGCTGGTGGTGATGCCTCTTTAGAAAGAAATTAATTGATGTCATGATACTTGTTCCCGGAACATCCGAAAGAAGGCTCTACAACAAATGACTAGGAAAGTATGAAGAATTGTGCTGATACTCAGAGCATAAATAACAGTAAAGCACAACAATAATGTGTTTAGGTTAAATTATATGTATTATCAATGCATAAAAATGCAATTTCCGAGTTAAACTTGGAAATCTGAACATTGTAGATTTAGTTAAGAATTGATATTTTTGGTTATCTATATGTGAGTAGATCTGATTGAAAACAGCTCATCATGTTCTTAAGATAGGGAGAACCAAATGCCATAAAAGGAACCAGGTAGTTCTTGTGGCAAAAATAAGAATTCATAAATATAGGTGTTTATTCCAATTTGCTATCTTGGCCACATGCCAGAGGTTCAACCAAAATGTCTCCATGCAAAATTAATACAATCTTAGCATCAACGATCAGTTCAGGTCATAGGTCCTCTATGTGTTTGAAGTAAAGAAAAAAAGCCAAGTGTTCAATTAGAGCAAGAGTATTTATTTAAAAAAAGACCCTTATTGAATGTTTTGCTTAGGTTCTCCCTGGGGCTCTGATTGGACTTTCCATTTGGCTATACATGAAATCATGTCTACAGTTCTATATTAAAGGGACAGAAAAGCTTTGAAGTTCTTAAATATGGCATGGCTAGTCAGCCAATAAGAAGAAGCTGATGTATGAACCCACCAATCAGCTGGTGTGCCCTGCACTTAAGCTACAAGATTTGCAGCTTCTGATTAGGATTTTAACTGTCTAGTCCCAAGAATTCTGCCTTGACGTAAAAATGAATACATTCCCTGTTTACAATTTGAATTGTACTAATTGCACTATTTATTCACTGCAGTGCTCTGCAGTACATTTATAATATGTTTAATTTGTTTTTACTGGGCACATTTTCTTTCAATATGCAGAAATTAAGGATAACGGCAATTTCATGGATATAGAACATTTCCATTAAAAAGAATCATAGCTTTACTTCCAAAATTAAGGAACTTCATAACATAGCTGTGTATCATTACACCACAGCACAAATAATAACAGAATCAATGGAAATCATGGAATCATCTATAAATGTTTACAAATATTTTAGATATGAAATAAAAAAAATCTTGATTGTAAGTTATTTTTCATAATAATTAAAAAGGTAATTGAGATTTAATAAATCATAAAAATATTATATATATATATATATATATATATATATATATATATTACAGTGTAATAACACTTTAACAACCACAACGCATCCTGTATGTTTTTTATTATAACCTCCATCCCTCCAACAGGACTCCTGAAATAGTGTCAAGATTGTGGTTGTTAACCCTTTAAAGGGTTAACATATTATTGTCAAACTAATCAAATGTCTATTATTTACAGAGAAAATGAATACTTGTCCATACTCATTGAAAACTGATGATTTTGGACTGTTACAATAAATAAGAAGTAATAAAAATTAATAAAATGTATGTTATTAAATCAGTGAGGGAAGGAATGGGTATGTGAATAATAAAGACAGGGTACTGGATGACTGTTTTTAGGAATTAATGGCTAACACAGTGGATTAAAATATCAATTACAATAATTTTTGCTTCTATTAATAAATGGCCAACATACTGTACAGTACACTTGGATTTCAAATAAAAGATATCAGTCTGCAGCAACAAGAGATTATTTTATAGATCTTATTCTGCAACATAGGAGATTAACTAAAATCTATTAGGTAAGGGAGCTAAGAGTTTGTCAAATATCTGTTTTATTTTTAAATTCAAATGAAATAACAAATGTTCCCCTTGTAATTTGCTCTACTCTACACAATGGGGCCTATCTATCAAGCTCCGAAAGGAGCTTGACGGCCCGTTTTTCTGGCGAGTCTTCAGAGTCGCCAGAAACAGCAGTTATGAAGCAGCGGTCACAAAGACCACTGCTCCATAACCTGTCCGCCTGCTCTGAGCAGGCGGACAGACATCGCCGGAAATCAACCCGATCGAGTACGATCGGGTTGATTGACACCCCCCTGCTGGCGGGCGTCCCATTGGCCACGAATCTGCAGGGGGCGGCATTGCACCAGCAGCTCTTGTGAGCTGCTGGTGCAATGCTGAATACGGAGAGCGTATTGCTCTCCGTATTCAGCGAGTTCTGGCAGACCTGATCCACACTGTCGGATCAGGTCCGCCAGACCTTGTTAAATATAGGCCAATACATCTATAGGAAGAACATTTTTTTTTCCACAAATGTAAAATGTTGATATATGGAATGTAACATATGAATATTAAACAAAATATTAGATTAAAAAGCAACATTCAAGATAAAAAAAAATAACCTGTGAATGACTGTTCTCTTAGGCTTACACTGAAGTATAAAACAATCCACATAGGAACGGTAACAAATGTTACATTAAATATATTGAAATTAAATATTTCTTTGAACAAAAACAAAACTTGAACATTCAGCACACCTTGAACACATTAATGCAGTCAATATATGTTAGGGGTAACACGTGCAGAAACATTCACCCTTCCCTGGGACCTATAGGGGAGCCATTACAAAGATCACAGCTCATTACGGTAGTTTCTATTAAAAAGGGTTTCAGCTTTAACCCTTTAAGTGTGCATCACAATCATAACAATGTGTTAAGTGTCACATGTCATCATTCTGGGGGGGGGGGGCTTTTAGAGCTTATTGTGCCCCACTGGTCTTACCCCCACATCCGTGGGGGTAAAGTGGACCGGTATCAACAGGGGAATCTCAGGCATGGTAATGTCACCAAGCCCTGGTAATTTGGATGTGCCGGGCAGGCTGCACAGGTTTTAAGGGAGATGGATGGGGGCAGTATTTAAACCCCTCAATTTAATCTTTCTTAAGTCTTAGAAACCCCTAAAACCTAAAATGGCCTATTTTTAAATGGCGGGTATAATGGTTAGGCATATATATTTTGTAAAATATAAAATGAAAAAAACTTACACTTTACCACACTATCTGCAGGCTGGGGATCTTTTGCCACTTATAAAAGAGACCCCAATGGTCCCTTGTTTTAAAGTCCAGAAGCTCCTCTTTTAAAAAGCCCCTATATAGATTTTTATAGCCAGGCGATCAGTGTGGTTATAGTGCTCACCTAATGTCTATAAATGTATATTTATTTGATCAGAGGCTCATGGGAGGACCTACGTGAAGAACAAAGTTATATATATATATATATATATATATATATATATATATATATATACACAAAGCTTCTAATTTATATGAGAAAAAACCATTTTTCTTCTTTTAACTGTAGATTTTAGAATAAAATAAAACATAAATGCACACTATTTTTACAACCTTTTTTAAACATTAAAACATTTTTTAACATATTTTCTTGTATAGTTCTCATTTAAATCTGCTGGGTCTGCTGTATAAAACAATATATACTATGTATATGTTAATCACTGAAAA
This sequence comes from Bombina bombina, assembly GCF_027579735.1. Lineage (NCBI taxonomy): Eukaryota > Metazoa > Chordata > Amphibia > Anura > Bombinatoridae > Bombina > Bombina bombina. Next base: position 54,451,209 of record NC_069506.1, read on the forward strand.
ATGACTGCCCATACAGCTTAAATGCGAGCAGCATCTAAAAATTCCAAAACAGCTCATCTCATGGGTGGAAATGTTAAAGGATTCAAGTCCAAAACCTTGATTCACATAGAGATAAATGTGATTTTCAAAAACAGCAATGTTCAGCACAACAAATATGTATTTCTTTAAAGGCACAGTGTAGTCAAAATTAAACTTTGATGATTCAGGACATCAGGGGTTAAGTCCTAGAAAAAAATGTGTGGGAACCCACCAAGTGTTCCACAAAATGTAAGCACCATATGTAATAAAAGATAATAAAGATAATATTCATAACAGAGGTGATAACACAGCAGGACCACTGACAGTCTTACATTTAGTGTATTGTATAAAATGTTACTGCCCATTACTGGAGGATCTCACAATCCCTCTAACCAGACTGTGCTCCAGCTCCTCCCACCAGCAGCAGCACTGTTTACTGAAGTGTTTCTGTTCCCTGTCCAGAGGGAACTTAGTTCCTCCTGCAAAAATAGTGCAGGAACTCCGTTACCATGCATTCCCGCTCGACTTGACCCCTGCAGGGCATGCAATTTTAAACAACTTTCCAATTTACTTTAATCATCAAATTTGCTTTGTTCTCTAGGTATTAATTGTTGAAAGCTAAACTTAGCTGTTACTGTCCCTTAAATGGGAAACCAGTTTTATATTACATTGACCCTTTAAATAAAAAAACCCACACAAGAATTGTCCTTTATCAGGCTACTCACTGACTCACATAAAAAACAATACAAGACAAGGCATCTATATTTAGAAACTTTTATTAAAAAGTACACTTATATACACAAATTTGATGACTAAACTACCTATAACACAATTAAATGAGTACAACAATGAGTTGAATTGGCATTTCTGCTATTTAGAAATGTAGAGAATGATCCTTAGCGAGAATACAGTACACAATGTGGGACTTCACATTTCTATCAACCCCAGTGTTAGCCATTGTAGATCTAACAAACTTTATTAAACCAAAACAAACAGTGCAAACACAACTTATTCATTTTCTCACAAGCTAACACTTTCTATTTGTGTTTTGATGAGATCTATTTAAAATGTTTTTGCGTATTTTAAAGTTATCCTGCTTTGACAATAAGTAGCTAATGAGAAGATATGATTGTCATAACACAGTTAGAAAATGTGTAACACAAGAATTATAAATACAATTATGTTGATTCATAACCAGCAAATGATTATTAAATCATATGCAATGCAAATTCCAAAACTGTAGAGACAGTAGATGGGTTTGAAAATAATTCTACACATTCCCATAAAGAGAAAATTAGGTTACAAGCTAGAATGAACTTTGCTTGCCCTCAAAAGGTAGTTGTCTCAAATGTTCAATGCTATCTCTCTCTCTGGAGCACGGGGAGTAATTAAATGAATAGTTCAAAATACCGTTCCAATGGTCACCAGATAGGTTATCAGTTTTAAACATGTAATGTTGCAAAGGGCAGGGACATAAACCCAAAGGAAGGTCCGGATCATTATAAATATATAACCCAGAACCATCAGTGCTTTCACAGGTCTTTTAAAACTGCCCAGCCACTTCCAATGCACTTTCTATTGAAAGGTCACTTCCGATGTTGGTGTCAAAAATAGCCCTGTTCTCAATACAGATCTAACAGCCTGCACTAGGTTTAGCTTCACCCTAATAGATTTTTTATTAGGGAATATCCATTTGTTTCCATCTCCTAGGAATAGGTTGGGTTGCACTATTTAATAAAATGTAAAATAGTTAGGTCCTCAATTTGCGCTTCATAGATATCAATTAGTGCAATTAGAAGGCAAGTGGGTCTGTAAGAACATTCTGCAGCTCTGTAAGTACATGGTCCCAAAAATGTATAATTATTGGACATGTCCACTATATATGTGTTAAGATTCCTGTTTTATCACATCTTCTCCAAAAAAAAACAGATTGATAGAAACATAGATTTTGATGGCAGATAAGAACCATAGGCTAAACAGGTCTACCTAACATTTCCTAAAAGTGTAAACTTATTTAGTTTGTAGGATCGTATTATGCTTATTAGATATGTGCAATTCAGTTCGGTTCGATTCGGAAATTCAGAAAATTTGGAAAATTCAGCGATTCGGATCGAACCAAATTTCCGAATTAAAATACTGCTGAATTTACTGAATAAATCCAAATTTGTTCAGATTTATTCGGTAAATTCGGATGTCCATGGATTACACTAGTATTGTACAGTATATTAGGTTATATCACTCTGCTATGGGTTACACCTAATATACAGTACATAATACTAGTCTAATCCCACCTAACACTTACCAAAATTCCGAATTTCCGAACCGAATCCAGCCGAATTTCTTCGAATCCGAAACGAATCTGGAACAAATCGATTCAAAATTTTCCGAATTTGAATCGATCCGAACCGAACTAAATTTTTTCGCCATGCACATGTCTAATGCTTATCCCAGGCATTCTTGAAGTCCCCCATGGTGTTTGTCAGTACCACCTCTAATGGAAGTTTATTCCATGAATCAACCATCCTTTCTGTAAAGAAGTGCTCCCACAAATTACTCATGAATCTACTACTCTTCAGCTTGAGATCATGACCCCTTTTTCTTAAATTTGTATTTTTATGAAAAATACTCACAGCCTCAGTTTTACTAAGCCCCCTAATGTACTTTAAAGCTACTATCATATCACCTCTTTCCCTTCTCTCATTAAAGGACCAGTCAAGACAGTAGATTTACATAATCAACAATTGCAAGATACCAAGACAATGCAATAGCACTTAGTCTGAACTTCAAATGAGTAGTAGATTTTTTTTCTGACAATTTTAAAAGTTATGTATTTTTCCACTCCCCCTGTACCATGTGACAGCCATCAGCCAATCATAAATGCATACACGTACCATGTGACAGCCATCAGCCATTCACAAATGCATACACACTTATTCTTGCACATGCTCAGTAGGAGCTGGTGACTCAAAAAGTTTAAATATAAAACGACTATGCACATTTAGTTAATGGAAGTAAATTGGAAAGTTGTTTAAAATGGCATGCTCTATCTCAATAGTGAGAGTTTAATTTTGATTGAGTGTCCCTTTAAGCTATACATATTTAGGTAATTTAGCCTTTGCTGGTAAGTTTTACTCTTAATGTGGGAAAATCATACGTGGTCTATTTGACGTCAGATACCGCCTGGTAATCATGCTTAATGAAGAAGATGTTTGCACCACTTTTTAAATATTACCAGAATCACATTTTAAATGTAATAGTTTAAGGGATATGAAACCCAATGATTCAGACAGAGCATCAATTTTAAGCAACTTTGTAATTTCCTCCTATTATCAATTTTTCTTGGTTCTCTTGGTATTTGAAAAAGCAGGAAAGTAAGCTTAGGAGGCAGCTCATTTCTTATCCAAGACCCTGGTTAGCGCTTGCTGATTGTGGCTCCTAATTACCATTCCTGCATTTTCAAATAATAATAAAGAACAAAAAAAAATTGGTAATAGGAGTAAATGACAAAGTTGCTTAAAATTGCATGATCTATCTGAATCATGGAAGAAAACATTTGGGTTTCATATCCCTTTAAATGTTAACATTCTCTTTATAGAAATATTCAACTGACAGGACCAATGTAAAATGGAACATTATTAGAATGTCAAAATTCTGCCTCCTTAGTATTTCCACTATTGCTTTAAAATGAGTTTATTCCTTACATATGTAGCATGCACTCAGCAACTTGAAATAATTAGTTTTTTAGTGTTTTCTTACATTTCCAACAATGCATTCATGTATCTATGTCTACATAGTGACTTACAGATTTATTAATTATAGTAGATATGCTAGGCTTTATATATTTTGCTCTAGAAAAAAAAATATGCGATTCAATCTCCTGACTGATCCTTCCAATACCTCAATATGTTTAGTACCCTGCGCATATGGCTCTAACAGGGGATTAAGATTTAAGTCAATTGCTAGCATTTGATTCCAAGAAATGCACTGGCTGAAAATAGAGAGTCGATTTAGGAAGGTCACTTTTCACAAGCTAATACAGAATGCATGCAGTGCTACTGATATTCTTGTTTTCATGTCTCCGCCAGGTGCCAAACCATAAAAGAGTGATGTTATATTTCTGGGAATGAGTTTGCAAATCAACTCTTCCATCATATAGCTTCCAAAACATCTCTGAACTTATCTTAGGATCATTCAATCTTATAGAGCGGATAGCTGTGCAGTCGGTAGCAATAAAAGTTACTTAAAATCACATACAATAATCTGCACTGGATTCTACTTCTACAACAGTGCATAAATACTGATTTATAAACCTAATAAATTATGATTACAGGGTCTCTAAACACTTTCATAACTGTCTCTGTACAGATGCACAACTTTTCGTCTGTTGTTAAAAATGTTGTAATTGGTGACCAGCAATAAAGTTATTTTGTCGATACCAGATTAATCTTTATAGATTATTAGTTGGAGTAATTAAAGGACCAGAAAATACAGTAGATTTGCATAACTAACAAATGCATGATAAAAAGACAATGCAATAGCACTTAGGGGAGGATTTAATAAGCAGCAAATGCTGCATTATCCGCCCGTAGTTTCCGGATCGCCGAAAACGGCAGTTAATAAGCAGCGGTCGTAAGACTGCAACTCCTTAACTTGTCCACCACCATTTAGGTGGCGAAATGCAATCATCCCGATCAGATACGATCGGGATGATTGACACCCCCTGTTAGTGGCGGATTGGTCGTGAATGTGCAGGGGGCGGCATTGCACAAGCATTTCACAAGAAATGATTGTGCAATGTTAAATGCTGACAGCGTATGCTGTCGGTATTTAGCAATGTTGGACAGACATGGTTCACTACAACGACTTATGTCCGCCCGACATGTCCGCCCCATGGGGGTCGATTTATGAAGCAGCGGATGATGCTTCCGATGCACTCCGTTTCAGGTCCGTCTGAAGCAGAAGTTAAGTAGCTGCGGTCATAAGACAGCTGCTTCTTAACTTGTCCGCCACCTCAGGTTGATTGACACCCCTTAACTTGTCCGCCAACGATCGGGTTGATTGAAACCCCCTCCTAGCGGCCGCGAATCTGCAGGGGGCAGCATTGCACCAGCAGTTCACCATTATTTTCAGACTCCTAACCAAGCCCCACAGTGTCAGATGTATACGCGCGTTTACAGACTCCTGCTGACTCCTGTTTATGTCTTATCATATGCAGGGGGAGGGGGAGTGTCTTCTCATCTTGTTTTCCCAGCCCCTTTCACTGGGTGTCCCATCCTAACCTCATCAACAGTGCTAAACTGGGAGCTTCTAGGTAAGATTTTAAAAGGTTTTATAGTGGATTTTTATATCAGTATCAGTGCATATTCTTCTTTATAGTAGTGTCTATTACATTCAGTTATATAAAAACTAGTGTACAGTGTCCCTTTAAAGGGATATTCAACTACTAAGCATAGCTACAGAAGAATAGTAACTACTTACTATGTTATTGCTTTTCATCCAATTCCTGCAGCTGTTTACAAATCATTTTACCTGTTTTATAGCTAAAAGATGCCAGATACTGAAGCTCCGCCTCTTTGTACTGGGGGCTGCCATCTTGCAGCTCAGGTATTCTCACAGCCTGTGACAAGAGCTGTGCACACTCACAGATCACTAATATTGCCTATTTTTTACAGCTGTATAATGTACTTTAGGTTAGTGTGCTTGATGTAAGCTTACATTTTTGAATTTTTTACAGTTTTACAGTTACCCAAAATATATTTTAAAAAGCACTCGCCAATAATATAGAGCAATGCAGCAGAAGGAAAACTTATAAACAGGTTATCTTGCGTTGGCGGACTGGCGATTTAGGGGTTAATAGTGTAGTGTTTTACTTTGTGGTGGGGGGCTGATGTTATAGGGGTTAATAGTGTAGAGGTTTAGTTTGCACTGGGAGGCTAGCGGTTTAGGGGTTAATAAAGTAGTGCAGACTTTGCAGTGGGCTATGTGGCGGTTTAGGGGTTATTAGAGTAGGGGACTTATGGCGATTCAGGTTAGCGGACGAGTAGGGTGTTAGGTTTTTTTTGTATATTTTTTTTTGCTCCATTGACTTCTATGGGGCAGCAGGTTATCGTGCAAGCGATATTGTAACTGCGCTAGTGGTAAACCTTTTTGTGCGAGTTGGGTTAGTGCTGGAGCGATATTTTTTTACTTTCAACTCGTAATTCCAGCGCAACCTGACTAGGGATGGGCGAATGTTTCTAAAATTTAGAAATTTAAAACGAATGTTGATACATTTGTTCGTTCGTATTGAATTTTGAATGTTTATATAACATTCTAACATTATATTTTCACGTTTTCGTTTTTGAATTTTTCAATAAAATTCGAAAATATTTGTTAGAATAATAGAATGTTTAGCTATGTATTCATTCAATTTTGAAATGTAATATTCGAATGTGACATTCGAATTCGAATGTCACCTTCAAATTCGAAATAGTATATCTAGTCTAATACTGTGTTTTTTAAATGTAATATTCGAATTCGAATGTCCCATTCAAAATTGAAATAGTATTTCTAGTCTACAACTGTGTTTAATAAATGTAATATTCGAATGCTACATTCGAATTTGAATGTCACATTCGAATTTGAAATAGTATTTCTAATCTAATATTATGTTTTTTAAATGTAATATTCTAATTTAAATGCTACATTCAAATTCAAATGTAACATTCAAATTCAAAATAGTATTTCTAGTCTAATACTGTGTTTTATAAATGTAATATTCGAATTTGAATGTGACATTCGAGTTCAAATATGACATTCATATTCAAAATAGTATTTCTAGTCTACAACTGTGTTGTATAAATGTAATATTCAAATTCGAATGTCACATTTGAATTCAAAAGTGACATTCGAATTCGAAAGTGACATTCGAATTCGAAAGTGACATTAGAAAACTGTAAATAACATTCGATAATAGAATTTTTAAGAATATTTGTTCTTATCAACATTCTATTATGTAAATCGAATTTCTACAATAACATTCGTTCTAACATTCGAATATAAACACATTCGCCCATCCCTAAACCTTACTTGCGCAAAAGATTTAGCGTTAGCACAGTTAGCGCTCTAGTGAAAGTGCTATTAAGCGCTCCACTTGTAGTCTAGCCCTTAGTGTTTAATGTCCCTTATAGTAGCGATAGAAGTGTTTTTTTTAGAGAGATATATAGAATAATACTAGAATTTAGGGTTCACTGTTATTTCATTTCGCATGCTTTGTAGACTTTAAATGTACAATGAAGGGTATTTTTTGACAATGACACACAGGTAGCCTCATTGTTAATATTGCATTATTGAAATGGAACTGCCATACAGAGATGTTGGAATAATGACTCAGCAGAGATAATAGGTTTGCCATGTAACATATTCTCAGATACTAGTGAGCTCGACTGGGCAATATTGATTCAATAAGAAAGCATTTTCAAATAGGCCCAGGAAATCAATGAACCTAATCTGACATCTACCTACAATTATGAAAGTGATTTAATGTAAATGTACTGTTCAAATGAAATGCTTATCTCTCATGTTGCCAGGTAACTACTACATACTGTTCATTTATCCTGTGTTTGGTAAAGAGGTGGATATACAATGATAAAAAATGAGCTTCTCAGAGGAGCTCCTTATATGTATGCAGTGTGTCAGCAAGTTAAAACTAGCTCAACAAATGCAGGACAAGTCTTCTACCTCAGCCAATCTCTACTCTGATCAACACAGCCACCTAGTCATGGTATAAGACAGTATGACAATTTGTAGTCTTTTCTCTCGATCGCTCTGTGGATAAATATTTTCATACTTTCCTAAGCCCAAAGACCAGCAAGTTCATATCTTATGCCAGTGAAGATTATTTGTATTATATAAAAATAGATGTTGGTTGGCTGTACCCTAGAGAGATAATTATGCCTTGTTCAAAATGAAGAAAAAAAATTAAAGTAAAAAAATTGCTAAAAAGCAAAAACAAATGTAATTTTTTTTTACAATATCCAAATGACAGCACAAACTATTAAATATTTTCAAAGGCATTTAACACTTAACAAATACCTTCTAAATCCATATATACATTTTACTGAACTCAGCATTGCACCAGTGTCTTATAACTATCTAGATCATCTGCTATTCTCTCAATGACTGAATTGCGAATTTAAAGGGACACTCATGTCAAAATTAAACTTTAATGATTCAGATAGAGCGTGTCATTTTAAACAACTTTTCAATTTACTTCCATTAGCAAAATGTGCACAGTGTTTTTATATTTACATGTTTTGAGTCACCTGCTCCTACTGAGCATGTGCAAGAATTCTCAGACTATACGTATATGCATTTGTGATTGGCTGATGGCTGTCACATGATACAGGGGGAGTGGAAATGGACATCACTTTAACATTTGTCAGAAAAAAAAATCTACTACTCATGTGAAGTTCAGACTAAGGGGCATATATATCAAGGTCCGTATGGAGCTTGATGTTCCGTGTTTCTGGCGAGCCTTCAGGCTCGCCAGAAACACAAGTTATGAAGCAGCGGTCTGAAAACCGCTGCTCCATAACCTGTCCGCCTGCTCTGAGGCGGCGGACAGACATCGCCGGAAATCAATCTGATCCAATACGATTGGCCACGAATCTGCACAAGAACTGATGGTGCAATGATAAATGCCGACAGTGTATGCTGTCGGCATTTATCGTTGTGCAGCGGACATGATCCACAATATCGAATCATGTCCGCTTGCACTTTCTTAAATAGGTCCCTAAGTGCTATTGCATTGTCTTTTTATCATGCATGTGTTAAATATGCAAATCTACGGTACTTACTGGTTCATTAGTTTATCAGTTTGGGAAAAATACGGGTCCAAACTAATTTGTAGTACATGATCTAGCATCCCGTTTCTTTACTATGTACTTTCATCATTTATTTTGACCCATTTTCATGTAATATAGCTCTGATAATTGTGGCTTTTTTAATACACAGACCTGCAAAAGCACCCTGCAGATTTATCAAGGCTAACCTTGCTACATGTCTTTCCCTAATTGGATTAAATAGATAACAACAGCAAAAACAATGCACTTTACACTAGGAATATGGCTAATATTGCTAGTCTTGGTGTTAGGGATGGGCAAATGTTTCTAAAAATTCGAAATTTAAAACTAATTCTGATTCATTTGTTCGTTCTAATCGAATTTTGAATGTTTATATAACATTCTAAGATTCTATTTTCGAATTTTCCATTTCTAATTTTTGAATAAAATTCAAAAATATTTGTTTGAATAATAGAATGTTTAGCTATGTATTCATTCAATTTCGAAATGTAATATTCGAATTTGAATGTGACATTCGAATTAGAATGTCACATTCAAATTCAAAATAGTATTTCTAGTCTAACACTGTGTTTTTTAAATGTAATATTCGAATGTAACATTCAAATTCGAAATAGTATTTCTAGTCTACAACTGTGTTTAATAAATGTCACATTCGAATTCGAAATAGTATTTCTAGTCTAATACTGTGTTTTATAAATGTAATATTCGAATGTGACATTTGAATTCGAAATAGTATTTCTAGTCTACAACTGTGTTGTATAAATGTAATATTCAAATTTGAATGTTACATTCGAATTTGAATGTAGCATTTGAATTCAAAATAGTATTTCTAGTCTACAACTGTGTTTTATAAATGCAATATTAAAATTCGAATGTGAGATTGAAATTTAAATGTCACATTCGAATTCGAAAGTAACTTTCGAATTCGAAATTGACATTCGAAAACTGTAAATAACATTCAAATTTTTTAAGAATATTCGTTCTTATCAACATTCTATTATGTAAATCGAATTTCTACAATAAAATTTGTTCTAACATTTGAATTAGAATATAAACACATTCGCCCATTCCTACTTGTTGTCTGCAGCCTCATCCTCAGGAAAGGCGAGGGGAGTTATTAAAAAACAGTTGCAGTACACAATTTATTTTAAAAATGTTTAGACTTGGCCAATATGTTTTTCTAGACCAAAACAACACATATATCTTGTAATTATAAGGTGTTTACTTCCCTTTAATTTCAGTTGCATTGAATACATCCAGTCATTTTTTTACAGAAGCTACAGCTGTAAGTGTTGTATTTAATTTTTGTGCTGCCCTAGGCACTGGACTGGGAGATTTCCTGCCTATAAGATTTTACCAGTCCCAACCATTTTACCTTCTATTTACTTCACATATATTTTTACAGCTTGAGTCTGGGACAGATAGAGGGGTTGTGCACCTCACAAGACAACCAGGGTTAGTTTATTTATCATAACAATTAAAGGGACAGTAAACCTAGGATTTTTCTATCAATATTTCAAAATGCTGCATGTCAAAATGAATAAAAAACAGCCTGTTATAAAAAAAAATAAAAAAGTATATATATTTTTTTCAACACAGCATGATTTCTAATTCTTCCAATCCCCTGTATATTGATCGTGCAGCTCCTTCAGTGTGAGGGACGCTTTCTTTAATTGACAGGGATTACAGTCGATGTCCTGCGCAATCGCATTAACACGCTACACAGGAAATGTACAAATCTAGATATGCTGCACGTATCACACACTATAAATAGCGATCTAGTATGTAGCATATCTGTAAAAAAATTCCTATTGCGCATGCGCAGTCTTATTCGGTGGCGAAACAGAGAGATGCTTGTGAACGAGCATTAGTGGGAGAAACTGGGGCGTTTGTAGATAGGCCCATGGGATTGACTTTGCTAAAAATAAAAACTCCCATAACAGGAGCGGCTTGCTGTGCGGAGAATGAAGACTGGATCAACGGTTTTAACAGATAAGTTATAAATTATATAACTTTATTTCTACACACTTTATTTGGAGAATTTTTTTTTTATATTTTAAAAAAATATGCTATGAATATATTTGAAACAGATAACAATATCGTTTACTGACACTTTAATATATAAAACATGTGCACAGCATAGGAGTGGGAGAACATAATTGTATAGAAATAACCATCAAAATTGTATAGTATGTTGCGGGGTCAGTGTTCTGGATGCTACAGGATAAACTTCCTCTCTACTGCAGTAGAAAAATCCACTGTTAAATTAGAGGAAAAGTTGGCAAAATAAACTCATGAAAGTATATAGAGAAGATCTTTATTTTTGTTTTTTACTCTACATAATTAAATAATTTACAGGGAATTAAAAATATAGAGTTGACATTCTAAAGCAAAAATCATCTAAATCAATTGACCCAGGGTTATTTTGAGCCAGATTACAATTCAAGGGGTCCATTTATCCTTGTGAGGACGGACATGATCCGCTATAGCGAACCATATCCGGCCGCTCATCGATAAATGCCGACAGCATACACTGTCGGCATTTATCATTGCACCAGCAGTTCTTGTGAACTGCTGGTGCAACGCCGTCCCCTGCAGATTTACGGCCAATTGATTTTTGGCGATGTATGTCCGCTGCATTAGAGCAGGCGAGGCGGACAGGTTATGGAGCAGCGGTCTTTAGAAAACTGGTGTTTCTGGCGAGCCTGAAGGCTTGCCAGAAACACGGGGCATCAAGCTTCATTCGGAGCGTTCCATTATGGAGCGTTACAGGGACACGAAACCCAAATGTTTTCTTTCATGACTCAGATAGCGAATATGTTTTAAAAAGATTCCAATTTACTTTTATTATCAAATTTGCGTCGTTCTTATGTTATTCATTGTTGAAGAGATATCTAGCTAGGTAGCAATGCACATGTCTGGAGCACTACATGGCAGGAAATAGTGCTGCCATATGGTGCTCGTGCTTATGAATAATATTTTTGCAAAACTGCTGCCATATAGTGTTGAAGACACATGCACACTCCTACTTTTCAACAAAGAATAACAAAAAAACAAAGACAATTTGATAATAGAAGTAAATTGGAAAGGTTTTTAAAATTGTATTCTCTATCTGAATCATGAAAGAACAATTTTGGGTTTTATGTCCCTTTAAAGGGAGAAGCCAAAAAGCAAATTCAGTAACCTGAAAATTAAATAGCTGGTTTAAGAAATTTGCAGCTTTTCAAAAACTAAGTGTACAGATTTTGCTTTCTTACCTCTCTAAGGAGTGTGGTACAAAGCACAATCTTTCCACAAAAGCAATAAGTGTTTAAAGGACTGTTAAATACAGTTGAATTGCATAATCCACAAATGCACAATAAAATAAAAAACAATGCAATGCTCAAATTATTAGTAGACTTTTTTTAGAGACATTTTAAAGATTGCCTCTATTCCCCTGTCCACTGAATCATGTGACAGCCATTAGCCAATCACAGACTCATATACAATATACGTATACACTGTGAACACTTACACATACTTAGCAGGAGCTGGTGCCTCAAAAAGTGTGATGTAAAAAAAAATTTGAATAAATTGATCATGGAAGTGAATTAGTAGGGGTTATTTTACCTGCAAGCTGTATTTGAATCATGAAAGCTTAAAGGGACACTAGACCGAAATTTTTTCTTTCATTATTCAGATAGAGCATGCAATTTTAAGCAACTTTCTAATTTACTCCTATTATCAATTTTTCTTTGTTCTCTTGCTATCTTTATTTAAAAAGCAGGATTTGATGCATAGGAGCCAGCCCATTTTTGGTTGAGAACCTGGGTTATGTTTGCTTATTGGTGAGTAAATGTAAGCCTCCAATAAGCAAACGCTTTCCATGGTGCTGAACCTAAAATGGGCTGGCTGCTAAGATTTACATTCCTGCTTTTAAAATAAAGATTGCAAGAGAACAAAGAAAAATTGATAATAGGAGTAAAATTAGAAAGTTGCTTAGAATGCCATCTATCTGATACATGAAAGAAAAAATTTGGGTTCAGTGTCCCTTTAATTTCGACTTTAATGTCCCTTTAATGAGTGTAAAACCTTAACCCCCTCATGTACAGTAAAGCAATGTATTCACTGTCTAAACAGACTGTGCTGATGTGGTCAAACTGCTAGAAACAAAAGGTCAGCATTTTGGTATCTGGCTGTAAAGCTCATAATTGAATTATTCCAAACACATTTTAGGTTTTTACATTTACAGAGGGTGTTTGGAGAACATTAAATACTTGACTGTCTGGCCAAGAGCCTTTTTCAGTAATTCTGTAATTTGAATTGCATGGGGATGTTACATGCTGCGATTTACACTTTTTACAAAACAATTTAGTACCTATCAGTGGATAACACTGTAAATGTAGACTTCTTGGAATCAATATAAACGGATGAAGAGAAAGGCTTTAATATATTGTTCCCATGCAGAAACTGTAAGACGCCACAAAAGCTGCTGATTCCACAGGTTCTAATATTTAGGACAATCAATACTCTTGTTCTATAATATAAGGGCACCCTCTGGATCTTTACATGCCAAGACAAGGATATTAAATGTAAAATGGTATGTCTATTTCAATGGTTTTTTTGTGTGTTGTTTTTTTTTCTAAAGTGTGTACATTTGATGCTAGAGAAACTGTTAGTTTTACTCAATCTACACTTCTGTACAGAGGGATGAATACATTGTAAGTAAATATTGAAAATATTGAATACTAACTTCTGTCTTTCTCTATTTGTAAAACTAATATAAAAAGACACAATTTGGCCGATTTATCAAGCTCCGTATGGATCTTGATGCCCCTGTTTCGGCGCGAGCCTTCAGGTTCGCCAGAAACATAAGTTAGGAAGCAGTGGTCTAAAGACCGCTGATCCATAACTTGTCCGCCTGCTCTGAGGCCGCGGACAGAAATCAACCCGATCGAATACGATTGGGCTGATTGACACCCCCTGCGAGCGGCTGATTGGCTGAGAATCTGCAGGGGGCAGCATTGCACCAGCAGTTCAAAAAACTGTTGATGCAATGATAAATGCCGACAGCGTATGCTGTTGGCATTTATCGATGTGCAGCGGAAATGATACGCTAATTTGTATCATGTCCGCTCGTACTATGATAAATCTACCCCAGTGACACAGAGTTATGTTTGTCTCGGCAAAGGCTGCTACTAGTACACACTGAAACAAAAGGAATAGTAAGGTAACATAGGGGCCGATTTAACAATGTGCAAGCGGACATGATCCGCTATAGTGGTTAATGTCCGCAGCATATCGATAAAAGCCGACAGCATTTATCATTGCACAAGCATTTCTAGTGAAATGCTTGTACAATGCTGCCGCCTGCACATTCGCGGCCACTAGCAGGAGGTGTCAATCAACCCAATCATATCCAATCGGGTGGATTGCTGTCCGCCGCCTAAGACCGCTGCTTCTTAAAGGAACACTCAGGTTAAATAAAATTTTCATGATTCAGATACAGCATGTAATTTTAAACAACTTTCCAATTTACTTCCATTAAAAAAATGTTCACAGCCTTTTATATTTACACTTTTTGAGTCACCAAATCCTACTGAGCATGTGCAAGAATTCACAGACTATACGTATATGCATTTGTGATTGGCTGATTGCTATCACATGGTACAAGGGGAGTGGAAATATACATAACTTTAAAATTTGTTATAAAAAAATCTACTACTCATTTGAAGTTCAGACTAAGTGCTATTGCATTGTCTTGTTATCTTGCATTTGTTGATTATGCAAATCTAATGAGTTTACTGGTCCTTTAACTCCTTTTCCGGCAAGTCTGAAGGCTCGTGTGGAAACAGGTACTTTCCAGCTTTAATAAATCAGCCCCTAAGCATAATATTATCTCTTTTTTCTGCCAAACTTCCTAACTGAAGTTATCAATAACCATTGTGTATTTTTATAGGGGACTGTAAACACCTTTAATTTTTAATATAAAAGGTTTAGTTATGCATAGGAAACCAACTTTGCCATACACTTTCATTCTTTATGTTGCCCCATTTTCATGTTGGTTAGCTCTGAATATGTCTTTTTCTAATTTTAATTAAATTGAAACAAAAAAAAGCACACTGCAGACTTCTAAAGGCTAACCCTGCTACATATATATTCGCTCAGATTTAACATAAGAAAACTACAAAACAATGCAATTTACACTAACACTATGACTGGGGCTAGTTTTGTCAGATGCAGAATGAAGAGCAGATTGGCTACTCCAAATAGTGGGTGGAGTTTGGCTATTGAAAAAACAATTGCAGCAAACAAGATGTTAATTTACCTTAAAAAATTTTAGACTTGGGTGATATGTTATCCTATAGTAAGACATCAAAAGTGCCTTGTGTGATAAATGTAACCCCGCAGGGCTGTCTTCTGTCCTACCTTAACAGCCGTTTATACCTTCAATCTGTTTTTTACATCAAAATCTAGACAGGTGATAGAGCCAATCAGAAGAGACATTACATGGCCCATTTGTTAACAGCTGCTTCTTAATCAGTAAAAGTGATTTACTTTGGTGCTATGGTATCCTCTATAATATAGCAGAAGTAAGATCCAATATTTAAACCCCTCTCACTAGAAGCCACCATGTTAGGTGTTGGCAGCTGCCTGCCAGTACCCAGTTTGTAGTATTTCTCTTTTATTATTTTTATTAATATTTATTAATAAAGAAAAAAATTCTGTAGTGCAGTGATTCTCCCTTCCCCCATAATCAATTGTAACTATGGACACTCTCCCTCACCGGTTTCTGTAGCGTAGTGGCCCATCCCTCACCAAACATTTTCGCTTCTTTTCCAGTTTACCATGTGTTTACCCATACTTGTATAGCGGCTATCATATTTATAGTAATTAAAGGGACATTATACATTAGATTTTTTTTGCATAAATGTTTTGTAGATGATCCATTTATATAGCACATACAGTTTTTTTTTTTATTTTTAATGTATCATTTTGCTAATTTTATACTGATGTATACCTAGTCCAGCTTGCTTCTGTTTGTGTAAAGTTTTTTTTTTATATGCAGAGGAAGGCGGGACGGGGGGGGGGGGAGTATCTGCTTTCACTGGGTTTTCCAGTCAACCTAATCAAAAGTGCTAACTGGGACCTTCTAAGTAAGTTTTTAAAAGGTTTTATACTGTATTTTTAGATCCGCATCTGTGCACATACTACTTTATAGTAGTGTATATTACATGCAGTTATATAAAAATTGGTGTACAGTACACTGTCCCTTTAAAGAGACAGTAAACATGTTGATATTTTCTTTATTTTGCCATATTTTCATAAAATTTAGCTCTGAAAATTTTTAAATTTTCTTATTCTCAGAATTATAAATGCATACTGCAGACTTCTCAAGCCTAACCCTGTTGCATACATAATTGGTTTTATCAGATAAAAGCTGCACAACTATGCAGTGTTTACTAACATAATGATCATGGCTAGCCTTGTCTACTGCAGACTCAAGATGACTTTAACATGTTTAGATTTGGCTGAGACGTTACTCTATATTAATAGAACAGAAATATCTTGTAATTACAAGGTGTTTAGTGTCCTTTTAAAAAATGTGAACTACTGCACAACCATCAGTAATAATTCAGAAGACTAAAAACTGATTGCGAGAATCAATGCTTTGTCAACAAAGATCTAGAGTATGTGTCTCATTCAG
Source organism: Bombina bombina (assembly GCF_027579735.1). NCBI lineage: Eukaryota > Metazoa > Chordata > Amphibia > Anura > Bombinatoridae > Bombina > Bombina bombina. The sequence continues at coordinate 54,467,757 of NC_069506.1, forward strand.
AGAATTACATCATCTGTTTTATGTTGGGCTTTTTTTTCTAACAAACATAACACTTCCTATAAATATTATTCTAATTAAAGCATAATAATTACTGGAACAAACTACAGTACACTTGTTATATACTAATGGAAATTTAAAGTGCTATACCCTACTGCTTCTTTGAGAACATAGCAAAAGAACATATTTTGTTTTTGCCAGTCAATGTATATTCTAATCAAAATATCATAAAGAAAGAAAGAAAAATGGTGTTGGTTTTTGTCACAAATTTTGCTCTAAATATTGAATAAATAAAAACCCACATATAAAATTAATACTGTAAAGCAATATGATTTTAAAGCGGCAATACAGTAAAAATTACATTTCACTATTCAAGAGAACATGCAATTCACAATTTAATTCTTCTATCTAATCTTGCTTCATTATCTTGATATCCTTTGTTGAAGAGTTAACCTAGGTAGGCTTAGGAGCAGCAGTGCGCTACTGGGAGCTAGCTGGAGATTGGTGGTTGTAAAAATATGTCTCTTGTCAAAGGCTCACCCAATCTGTTCACGTAGCTACCAGAATTGCATTGTTGATCCTTGAACAAAGAATACCAAGAGAATTAAGAATATTGGAAAGCAGTTTAAAATTATATACCCGAGTGCATTGAAAACCAAAATTATAAAAAAAACAAAAACATTTTGATCAATTTTATAATTAACAATTTATTAAAAACACCCAAACACTTAATTGCAGTCATAAACTACTATTTTACTAAATTTTATAACTTTTTTAAATATGTCTCTTGTCAAAGGCTCACCCAATCTGTTCACGTAGCTACCAGAATTGCATTGTTGATCCTTCAACAAAGAATACCAAGAGAATTAAGAATATTGGAAAGCAGTTTAAAATTATATACCCGAGTGCATTGAAAACCAAAATTATAAAAAAAAAAAACATTTTGATCAATTTTATAATTAACAATTTATTAAAAACACCCAAACACTTAATTGCAGTCATAAACTACTATTTTACTAAATTTTATAACTTTTTTAAATATGTCTCTTGTCAAAGGCTCACCCAATCTGTTCACGTAGCTACCAGAATTGCATTGTTGATCCTTCAACAAAGAATACCAAGAGAATTAAGAATATTGGAAAGCAGTTTAAAATTATATACCCAAGTGCATTGAAAACCAAAATTATAAAAAAAAACCATTTTGATCAATTTTATAATTAACAATTTATTAAAAACACCCAAACACTTAATTGCAGTCATAACTATTTTACTATATTTTTAACTTTTTACTAAACCAGAAAAATTTGTATTTACTTTATAAGAGAAATGACCATGCACTAAAATATTAAATTGAAAGAAACAATGTGAACAGTTAATAATTATGATGCTTGAGAAAGACCAGCATGACTTTTAAAACTAATATTAAATACTGAATCAACCCGTGTATTTTAATTTTAATCTAAGAATAGCAGACAATAATATACATTTGTTTAATATTATATATTATAATTTATTATATGGATATTTGAGATATTATAGAAATAAGTCTAAAGTTGTAGTTCCTGTAAAGTAATGGGTACCGCCATTTTGTAACCTAGGTGTCACTAGGTTTAAAAGGCTGTTCTCCTGATCTATTCTTTGTTACAAAATAACAATCCCCAGGGTATCCTACCCCTTTAAAGATGTAAAAAAAATGTTGAATTAGAAAAGCTCAAAATTGACGTGAAAAGTAGCTCAGAAAAAAACATTCTGATGAATCTGAATCCAGCTCTTATTACCTCAATGCATAGCATTAGTGATGTTAAAGGGTCAGTACAAATTCAGTTATAGAGTGTCCTTATATGTACTCACCTATGGTAGTACTTCAGTTTTTAATCAGAAGCAATTCCCTGACTACAATGGTTACCTGTAGTGGTGTCTAGTTTTTCCTCAGTAGGCTTTATTAGACATGATCTCTAATGAAGCGAATGTACGCATGCGTGAAATGCATCAGTTAATTGGGAGCACACCGCTATACTCCTTGGCTTTAATCCAGTAAATTTATGGATTAGATTCACTTTTGGACTCAGGACTTCTTTTCTTTTGTGATTGTATTAGACATATACATGGGCAAAAAAAATGTTGTTTGGATTTTTCCAACAGTTCAGTTTGGCCAAATTTCGTACATGTGTGTATTCATTTCTGAGGAATATTGGATTTGGATTCATTACCATTATTTCCAATGGGAGCAGCAAATATAGATAACTAATATTAACAAAAATCTTACATATAGGATTCAAACAATTAAAATATTTCAATGTTAACAGAACATACAAATCTCTGATTGAGTTTGAGTCACTGACATGCTCAGAGGCACAGAAGTCACACAACTACCTGTTCCAATAGGTCTAGTTAAAGTGATTAAAAATGTCTGAGCTTCCTCTAGTCTCCCACCTCCCTATAATAGGTTAAGGTTTGATTGGAAAAGCCTGTATAACTAAAATCCAACATTTGGTGCCTGACTCGCTGTCCCTAACATCAGTCATTAGCAATACTATGGCAAGATTGGACGATGGACACATAATTGGTCAGAAACCCTATACATCTTTACAAAAAAGAAGCTGTTTAATAAAACAGTATAACTCTTTTCAAACCTTCCTGTACTTTAATTGGTGCCAAATTAATAATTTGTTCTTCATTTTGTCCAATAATGTATTTGGCTGTCCATGTATCGGATGACTTGATGAATTAGCAAAATTCTGAAGAATTAGCATTTGACTAAAGTGTCACAGATATCAGACGGCTAAGGCTACCCCCTACAACCTCATCCCTGTTGTTTCTCAGTAGTTTTTGGGCTCCTCAGAGCAACCACCATCTCTGGAGACTGTTTGTTTGCTCTTTGTTGGCTTGTTTTTGTGTTCAGAGAAGAGTTAGTTTATGACCAGGAAAACCCTCCTAGGCTGGCCGGGCTCCTGGAACTCCCGGTCGGCTGCCTCACAACGGATACCCGCCTAACCCCTCTCAGGCTGGCCAGGCTCCTGGAACTCACGGTCGGCCACAGGACAGCAGAACACCCACTACATTTAACCCTGGTCGCTCCAGCAGCCCTTTACTCTAGAGCTCCACTCTTTTGGGGATTGGTAGCCTCTAGGGAGGACAAGAGCTGTGGAAATTTTCAGAGGGGAGCTCATGTGGGAACTGGGGGTTTGGGACACCCCTAACCCCAGAACTTCAACGGACTGTAACTCCGGCCCCCAGTAACAAATCATGCTGATTTTTGGACTGTGGCATCTGGGGACCGAAAGCTTTAAAATGACAGCCTGGAAATGCCACCGCTCTACCGGGATCACCCAAAACCGCCACCCCTATGTATTGGGATTATGTGAGACTGTGGCTCCTATGGAGGTGCCGGGCTGTCTGGAGGGGTGGGAATGGTGGGAAAATAGTGGGATTGTCCAGGGTCTTATCAAGATGAGCTGACTGTATAAAAGGAGTGTGTGTTTTCAATAAAATCAGTTCCTATCTAACCTGAATGCTAGTGTGTCTAGTTATTTGGGTTGGTTCCAGCTAAAATCACTTTCCTCCGCTACATAGCAGCCTGTTCCAGGCAGAGAAAGGAGCCTCAGGCAGAGCTATCCAGTCTGGGTAGCTGGAGTCTTCCACAGGGTGGGACCCTGAGTACTGGTGCTGTCGGGCATCAGGGGTGGCTACAGGCTGTGGTCACTTGCCAGCTACATAGCTGCAGTCGGCAGGAAGGAAGCAGGACCCCTTTTGGCGGAGCAACCCAGTTGGGGTAGCTGGGGGTATCCGTCACACAAAGCCTGAATGCACATCTCTAGGCTGTACCATAGAATATAGCATGTACACTATCACAAGTGACTGGTATGTCCAGCTTTTTCAGGCAACACTGAATCTGCAGACAAAACTGGGCATGCACGTGATTTATTAATTATTTATTAAAATGGGGGAGCTGTAGGGCATTCTGATTGGCTTTTGGCTTGATGACTCCAGATAAAATGGAATTATTATGTGGGTGGCTGTTGTAGTCAATGAAATGCTAATTTAGGAATAAACTATTTCACTAAAAATAACAAATATGGATGTGGGGTATGCATTTACAGTAGTACCAAGTACTTAAAGGGACAGTCTACTCCAGCATTATTGTTAAAAAAGATAGATATTCCCTTTATTACCCATTCACCAGATTTGCATATCTAACACTGTTATATTAATATACCTTTTACTTCTGTGGTTACCTTGTATCTAAGCTACTGAAGACTGTCCCCTTATTTCAGTTCTTTTGACAGACTTGCATTTTAGCCAAACAGTGCTGACTTCTAAGTAACTCCACGGGAGTGAGCACAATGTTATCTACATGGTACATATAAACTAGCGCTGTGAAAAACTGTCAAAATGCACTGAAATAAGAGACGGCCTTCAAGGGCTTTGAAATTAGCTTTTAACAAAGAATACCAGATGAACAAAGCAAATTTCATGATAACAGTAAACTGGATTTTTTTTTAAATTGTCATGCAATATATACATTCTATTTCTAATGGATTTCAATAAACCCTAATATTAACAATAAAAAGTTTGTAGACCAACTATATAAGAAATGTAAATATTCTGGAAATATGTAAAATAATTAATTGGCCCTTGTGCAGAATATAAATTGATATCCTTGTCACTTTAAAACATTTATGAAAACATTTGTGTAATTAACTGGGATACATTTGAATTAGTTTGTCTAATAAGTATTTCATTTCAATTATTCAAATGATATGATTCCTGATTTATTAATATATCTCAGCAGGATATGCTATTGCTAACGAACTGGATACATATCATAAAATGAGAGCTACAATTTTTGTTGTTCAAACAACTGGAGGAATCTATCATGCTTAACTTTGTGTCCTAATTAAAGTCTGGTTTATAGATTATTGAGTTTAATTTATTTATACTTTTCAACCGCACCATAAGAACTATGTTATCTCTACAAAGCAATAAACTGTAGCCTGATTAATGATTTACAATTTCAAAAGTGACCAACAAATTAAACCTGTAATATGGAAACTGCATTGTTTCAAAAGAATCTTGCTTAAAAAAATAATTGTACAAGGAAAATAGAATATTAATTTATTTTAGGTTTGTAATCATTTGAGGATAGGTACCATAAATAATTGCATTTGTTCTGTTTATGTTAGAGTGTTAGAAACATGCATACTATTTATTTACACTGCTGCAAATTAAAACTGAATATATAGGAACGCTAACATATACTCCCTCTGGGTTATTTCTAAAATCAAAAACCCTGCTCCATTACTGTAGCATGAAATTATAAAGTAGATGTATGTCTTGTGCATACTAATAATATTTGCATAAAATTAATTTGTAGCATAAAATCTAGCTTTTAAACAAAAGGACAATTTAGAAAATTATCGAGCTTGAAAATACATCAAATTTAACTGTCTATTGAAAAAAATAAAAACAAACATATTACTATCTCATGGGTATAAAGTAATGGCTTATAATAAACAGTTAAATAGACATAAAAGTAAATGTATTTTATATATGCAAAGTATATATCAAAAGTTAAGCACTGCATTTGCAATTTTAAACAACTTTCCAATTTAGTTCTAATATCAAATCCGATTTATTCTCTTAGAATTCTTTGTTGAAGGAGTAGTAATTTACTATTGGGAGATAGCTGAACACACAGGGTAAGCTAATTACAAGAGGCATATATGTGCAGTAGGGATAGCCTTAAGCTGTGCAGTGATTATTGTGTATTAAAATGTAACTTTTATTTATACTTTTTTTTCTGAATGAGCTAACTATAATGATATTTGTGGGTAAGGAATGATTTGTGTAAGTATTATTAAATGCCATTAAATTAACATAAGAATATTAACTTTATGCTGATTTGCTAAAGTAGTGCTCTGCATACATCACCCCCATATTAGGGGATATATTTACAAGTTAGTATAATTCAAAATAAATAGTACTGTTATTATAGAGTGCTAAAAATATTAAACTCTATTTGTGCTCATTACAAAACCCTCCCCTTTAAACCTATAATTAGTATTAAGTAAGCAAAAAAAAGGAGATAATGCCTCTATGAAAAATTCCCCTGACGCGCGTTTCACAAAACGTTTCTTAAAGGGACACTAAAGTCAAAATTAAATTTTTATGATTCAGATAGAGCATACAGTTTCAATAGACTTTCTTATTAACTTCCATTATCAAATTATGCGCAGCCTTTTTATCTACACACTTTGTGATGCACCAACTACTACAGAGAATGTGCAAGAGTTTTTCAGTGTGTATGTATGGGAGTCAGTGATTGGCTGATGGTTGCCACACAGTACAAGGGGCTGGCAAATTTAAATACATTTTGATATTTATCAGAACAAAAATACTGATTATTTTAAATTGAGAGTAAGTGCTATTGCATTGTCTTTTATGTTGAATTAAGTACTTGTTAATTATGCCGTTTTACTGTATTTAATGGTCTTTTAATTATGTAAATTCAATATGGAGGAGGCATATTTCCCCAGCTTAGTGAATCTAAGACAATGTTTTGCCTTAACACGTCTCTGAACCTCTGGTTGAGGATAAGCAAGAAGGTCACAGAAAATGTATTAAAATTCAGTTTCCTTCAATCCATAACATTGAAATTTTTAGTAGTCCATTGGTGCTCCTGAGCTCCTGCAACAAAGGATACCAAGAGAATGAAGAACATTTGATAACAAAAGTAAATTGGAAAGTTGTTTAAAATTGCATGCTTCATCTGAATATGAAAGTTTAATTTGCACTTTACTGTCAATTTTAAATATTTTAAAAAAATATTCAACTTACTTTATCCTCTGAAATGGATAATGTATAAAATAATGTACTTTAATTTGCACTACAATTTTTGGCTAGTGTGTTTAAAGGGACACTAAATCCAGTTTTATGATTCAGATAGAACATGACATTTTAAGCAACTTTCTAATTTGCTCCTATTATCAAATTTTCTTCATTCCCTTGCTATCTTTATTTAAAAAGCAGGAATGTAAAGTTTAGGAACCAGCCCATTTTATGTTCAGCACCCTGGATAGCGCTTTTTAAAAAAATTTGCATACCAATCATCAAGTGTAACCCAGGTTCTCACCCCAAAATGGACAGGCAACTAAGATTTACATTGCTGCTTTTTAAATAAAGATAGCAAGAGAACAAATAAGAATTGATTATAGGAGTAAATAAGAAAGTTGCTTAAAATTGCACGCTCTATCTGAATCTTTAAAGACTGTATCTATAATAAACTAACAGCAACACAATATTTTAGTTTAAACAAACTGGTGGGGTTTCTTTTTAAAGGTCAAAAACAACAACAAATGTCATTTAGAAAAAAAAATATTAGAAGTCAAAACTACTCAAATCGACAACTTTAATTTAAAAATGTATCGCTGCAATCAAACTGTATCCTACGTAAAGGGACGCTGTTGAATGCCTGAGGTAATTGATGCAAAGACCAGATGTTCCTAAAATAGTTTCATTGATATTGATTCATTTCAGTGATGGGATTGAAAACTCATCATTTGAAGGCCAATCAAGGTCAAGTTCTCGTTAAATGATTTTAATAAACTAGAGTTTGTTAAACCATATTTATTTATGCAAAATTAGCATTTCACTTTATGGCAATAGTGTCATCAGAAAAAAAATATAGCAATAACAATAGATTTAATTTAAAGTTGATAGGGATACATAATTGTTGCTTTAAAACTTAAAAAGTTAAAGGGACTGAAAACCCCAACATTTTATATCATGATTTGGAAACAACTTTACAATTTATTTATATTATCAAATTTGCTTCAATTTCTTGTTATCACTTGCTGAAGGATTACAGCATTGCACTACTATCCGCTAGCTGAACAAATGTAGTTAGCCAATCACAAGAGACAAATGTGTGCATGTACCAATCAACAGCTAGCTGTCCCTTTAAATATATCACTCTTTGTAAAGAGAAAGTAAACCCCTTGAAATTACAAGACATTTCTGTTGTGTTGCTATAGAATATTACACCAGCCAAGTTTAAACATTTTAAAAACAAAATTAACATCTTGTTTGCTGCAATAGTTTTTCAATAGCCAAACTCCAGCCACAATTTGCTTTATTTGGCCAATCCAGGTTTACGTCTGCAGAGCACAAGACTAGCCATGGTCATTGTGTTATTATAAAGTGTATTTTTTAACAGATAAAGATAACATCTATGTAGCAGGGTTAGCCTTAAAAGGCAGTCAAGTCAAAATTAAACTTCCCTGATTCAGACAGAGCATGCAATTTTAAACAACTTAACAATTTACTTGTATTATCTTAGTATCCTTAGTTGCAAAGCATACCCAGGTAAGTTTAGGAGCAGCAATAGACCACTGGGAGCTAACTGGTGATTGGTGTCTGCACATATATGCCTCTTGTCTTTGGCTCACTGTTTAACCTCATGTGTTCAGCTGCCTCCTGGTAGTGCATTGCTACTCCATCAACAAAGGATACCAAGAGAATGAAGAAAATGAGATGATAGAAGTAAATTGGAAAGTCGATTAAAACTGTATTCTCTATCCAAATCAGGAAAGAAAAATGTGGAGTTTGTGTCCCTTTGAGAAGTCAGCAGTGTGAATTTACAGGTCTGAGAATTAGAAAATCCACAATTTTCAGAGCTAAATTACATAAAAGGGCGGGTTAATTAAGAAAGAAAGGATTTTGCAATTTTGTTTAAATACAAATAAACATTTGAAATTCTAATCCCAAAGTATGTACTGTCTCTTTAAGATTTGAATAATCAGTTTTATTGGGCTGAAGCAGAAAATCATTGACTAGCAAAATGTTCCTGAACATTCTCATTTTTAAAATCAAATATGAGTCCCACACTTCTTACTAAAGAAATTAAATGTGACTTATTTATTTTGCCCTCCTTTCATTGACATAGGAAAAAAAAGTTGACAAAGCAGCTTATCACCAAAGATAACTGCATTTTAATTCTTCAGATTCTAGTCCATGTCAGTAACCCACCTTAGTTTTCAGGTCAAGTATAATCCCTGCATGCTACTTACCTAATTAAAGTGACAGTCAAATCCAAAAAAAACTTTCATGATTCAGATAGGACATGTAATTTTAAACAACTTTCCAATTTACTTTTATCATCAATTTTGCTTTGTTCTCTTGGTATTCTTAGTTGAAAGCTAAACCTAGGAGGTTCATATGCTAATTTCTTAGACCTTGAAGGCCGCCTCTAATCTAAATGCATTTTGATAGTTTCTCACCACTAGAGGGCATTAGTTCATGTATTTCATATAGATAACTGAGCTCATGCACGTGAATTTACCATGGAGACAGCTCTGATTGGCTAAACTCAAGTCTGTCAAAAGAACTGAAATAAAGGGGCAGTCTGCTGAGGCTTACATACAAAGTAATTACAGAGGTAAAATGTGTATAATTATAACTGTGTTGGTTATGCAAAACTGGGGAATTGGTAATTAAGGGATTATCTATCTTTTTAAACAAAAAAATTCTGGTGTTGACTGTCCCTTTAATTTTATAACAATCCTTAGCTGCTTCATTCATTTTTATTTTACAACTTTCTATCTAGAAACTTCCACCTCACTTCAACCTGTAGTCAATCACAACTTGCTTGTTATTTGCTGTTATTTAATGTAATCTCATTTTGACAATTATTTCCTCAGTTTATTATCAATTGGATCTGTCAATCATTTTGTCACCTTACAACCAATCCCAACTTGACAATTACGTCCCCAGTTTACAAGCAATAACAATTTGCCAGTCACTTTCTCATCTTACAATTAAAGGGACACTGAACCCAAAAATGTTCTTTCATGATTCAGATAGAGCATGACATTTTAAGCAACTTTCTAATTTACTCCTATTATCAATTTTTCTTCGTTCTCTTGCTATCTTTATTTTAAAAGCAGGAATGTAAATCTTAGCAGCCAGCCCATTTTAGGTTCAGCACCATGGATAGCACTTGCTTATTGGAGGCTTACATTTACTCACCAATAAGCAAGCATAACCCAGGTTCTCAACCAAAAATGGGCCGGCTCCTATGCATCCCATTTCTGCTTTTTAAATAAAGATAGCAAGAGAACAAAGAAAAATTGATAATAGGAGTAAATTATAAAGTTGCTTAAAATTGCATGCTCTATCTGAACCATTAAAAAACAAAATATTTGGGTTTAGTGTCCCTTTAATCACAATGTGCCAGTTACTTCCTCAGTTCACAATCAATCTGAATGTGCCACTCCCTTCTTCAGATTACAACCAATCACAATTTAACCAATCACATTGTCATTTTAAAACTAATCACAATTCAGTACTAACTTTCTCAGTCCCAACTTGTCATTCAATCAAAATTTACCACCTTACAATGACACTCTATAACCATTAAAATCTGCATCCTAAATCCTACAGTGTGATCTGACCAATCAAAACTTGCCACTTCACTTCCTTACATTCCAACCAAATCTAATAAACTATTCTGGGCCTCTATAGCAGACATTTGCATTATCACAAATAATTGTTTCAGACAAATTGTTTGCCATGAAAAAATATTTATTTTGTTTCATCCAATATTTGTTCATGGGGTCGCTTTGAATTAATTTGTCAATGAAAATACATTTACTCACTATTTTTAATGGGAATGTCTTCAAGGTAGCAGTTTAAATGTAAAGTAAAAGTAATAGATAGTGCTACTGCTAAAAGGTAGCAGCAGCACTTTTTTTTTCTATTTTTTTTTTAATGGCATTAGGATTGGCCATAAACAAAAGAGAAGCTTATATACTTTTTTACTGACACATGAATCATTCAACTAAAAAGAACATTGCTGGACTATTATTGAACAGCGTAATTGTAAAGCTTTTCCTGTCTCTAGGAAGGCCTTTACCACTTTAATGTAATGTATTTAAACCCATGAATAAATTCCCCTTTTTTCCCTAAATTAATTTGTTTGTTGAATTATTAAAAGGGTTAATCAAACATCATATTTCTGACAATGTAAAAAATAGAAAATAAAATTTTCTATGTGACCATTCATTGGAAAATCAATGCACATGCCTACTTTATAGTCCGAGAACAGTTTGCTTAGCTCATGCAATATATGTGCTATAATGAAACAGGTATTTAGATTTTTTTCTAATTAAGACATTAGCAGAGGAGCGCAATTGAGGAGAAGTTAATGAGAGACACACACTTAAATATATTGCAAACAAGGCAAGTCATTATTTGGTAGGTTATAGATATGTGCATGGCGAAAAAATTTGGTTCGGATCGATTCGGATTTTTTCAAATTTCGTTTCGGATCGATTCGAATTCGGAAAAATTTGAATCAATTCGTTTCGGATTTGTTTCGGATTCATTCGGATTCAAATAAATTCGGCTGGATTTGGTTCGGTTCGGTTCAGAAATTCGGAATTTCGGTAAGTGTTAGGTGGGATTAGACTAGTATTATGTACTGTATATTAGGTGTAACCCATAGCAGAGTGATATAACCTAATATACTGAACAATACTAGTGTAATCCATGGCCATCCGAATCTACCGAATAAATCCGAACTAATTCGGATTTATTCGGTAGATTCGGCACTATTTTAATTCCGAAATTCGTATCGATCCGAATCCCGAATTTTTCGAATTCGGCCAAATTTCCGAATCGATCCGAAACAAATCGCACATGTCGGGTAGGTTAACATGCCAAATATGGCTGCAGTCTGTGACATTCAGCTATTTACACCACCTGATTTATTAGGAAAGAAATGTAATGCACAATTATCTGTGCAAATTAAGACATTCACGTATTCCACTTCTTTCCTAATAAATCTGGCAGCGGAAAGAGCTGAATGCCTCAGACCGCAACCATATTCAGGACACCTCTAACCAATAACGAATGCTGAATATAGTCACATGCATATTAAAATGTCTTAAACAAACTATTCTTGGGTTATATAGCCCCAGAATGCTTTGCACTTGAACGTCCCCTTATTATTCATCTTACCTCTATTTCATAACTCTATGGTTTAGTTGGTCATTATTACTTCACCCAGTACTAATTAAAGAATCTACACATACATCTCCGGCAGCTATTTTACAATTATTAGTTTTAATTTCAACATGTTTATGTAATTTGCATATAATTAAAGTCTGCAATATTGTGCATGCATTGGACGTGATCAATATTTTAATAGCTTAAACACTACCAGTAATGAGATTTGCTACTGACCTTCACATAGTTTTCAAATCTGCCTGCTCTAAAATGTGTACAAAACTGTTAGGTTAAATAAACAGCACCCAAGAGTAAAATCTCTGGGATACATTAACATGATTTTCAGCCGTCCCATATAGTAATAGATATACTTCCTAGTTTTTTCATAATATCTTTTAATGTCTTTGGATTTTGGGATATTATGATAATTTATGGTGGAGAAAGAAAACAATTTTATCTTGTTTACAATGCCTTCTAAAAACCATCCACATTTTGTGTTTTTATGTTACATAGAGATGACTAGCAATATATATGCTTTGTGAGATGTAGTTTAATAACCACAATATTTTGTCCTACATGAAGCATGAGACTTAGTAAAGACAAGTTAGCTTGCCTAAGAAATTATTCTGGAGCCATGAAATCCTGAAGTGTTTTAATCAACATTTTTATTGGTAATTCCTTTTATTATTATTATGTGATAATCTTTTTCCCTCGCTGATTTAAAAAGAACACATTGAGACTTTAGGAAGCACTATTAAACTCGCCTTGTTACTAGTATAATTGCATCACAAATAGCTTCAGAGATAAAGGGACATTTTTTTTTTTGCAATAGAAATTTGTATTTTTATATTTTTTCCTTATGGTTAAATTGTTAGTATTTGAAACTGACTTAATAAAACTATTTTTTAAAAAGCATTGATTGGGGTGTAGGTGGTGATATCATTTATTTCTAAAGCGCTGTCAAATTGTATAGAGCTGGAAAGATCAGTAGGTTAAATAATCAAACTAAGGCCCAGATTTGGCAAAGAAACGGTGGACAGGGGCGTAGATCTTTGCCGCTGTCATCGCCTCTAGTGGGCAGCAACATGCTGACGCATTTATCATTGCACACTACAGATTGTGCGCAACACCGCCCCCTGCTCTTGTGCAGCAAATCGTGCGTGAGCTGGGGCTGTCAATCTCCCCGGTCAGAAAAGTCTAGGGGCTTGAGATACACTGTCTGTTTACTGCTGCTTCTTAAATGTGGGCTGTCGAAGGTGCTCCGAAGCTAAAATCGCAGCTACATAAATAGAGTCATAAATCATGGTAAAAAAGAAAAATAACCATTAAAAACAGTAGAATTGTTAGTTTGATAAACAAATACATTATAACAGACAATGCAATAAAGAGAGAGGTAAGGTAGCAAAAAGATCTAAGATGAATATGATTTAAAGAGTTTTAAATCCATCCATGGAATCTCAATATCAAAATCTCCTTAAAGTGACTGTAAATTTTGATGCTAAAGTGCCCGGTTTTTAAAAATTCTACTAAAAACAGGGGCACTTTAATTCATCAAAATTTACATTTCACTCCTTGTGAAAAAATACTTACCTTTTAATCTTGACAGCAGCTCCAGCTTCCTCCGGTCGTCGCAAGCCATTTCTGATGTCAGAAATGATGGATAGGTCATCCTCCAATCACGGCTTCCCCCCCGGGGGAATCAGTGTCTTATTCAACGCCGTAATTGGTGGAAGCCGGGTTCCTCATTTTAGACCCAGGAAGAGGCTTGCAACGACCGGAGGAAACTGGAGCTGCTGTCAAGATTAAAAGGTAAGTTTTTTTCACAACAGGAATGAAATGTAAATTTTGATGAATTAAAGTGCCCCTGTTTTTAATCAAATTTTTAAAAACCGGGCACTTTAGCATCAAAATTTACATTCACTTTAATTTACAATATCTCTTGGTATTACAGGAAAAAGACTATCTTGACTTCACTCATGAGCTACTGAAGTCCACTCCCTTGAAATAGCCAGACAATTCCCGGCACAAGATTAATATTCAATTTAAAAATATCAAAATGAATGCATTTTTATAACTTCTTATTTCTTAAAAAAGTACCTAGACACTGCTATTTTTTTTTAATAATGATAAAACAATTGAATGAATAATTTTTTTTTTTATTAAAAAACAAATAAATAAAAACAATCACTATAATTTAGTCATCATACAATTATTTGAAAGTCAATATGAAGAACATCACTGAATAATAAAGTATGACAATAAATTTAAATTTAAACTATGGCTTTTTTTTAGCTACTATTGTGAAGTATTTGTTTTGTTCAAGGCAATTGAAAATAGAAGAAAAGGATATTGATGAATTGGTTCAGAGACAAATTGTCACCTACGTTGTACATGAAAAGGTAACAGTTCGCGTGTGCTCTAACTTCATTGGTTTTAGTGCATAATGTTTTCTGTACATAGCCTAACACTGTCCTATAATGGCTGCCACTGTTTAGGCAGCAAAAAAAACACATATGACAGTCACTGTTCTTGAGTGCAGTTGACATAGGGCAAACAGGTCAACCTTTAATTTATTTTTTTTCTAAGGAAAATTAAACTCATATCATATATCAGCAATTTAAAGGGACACCGAACCCAAATTTTTTCTTTCATGATTCAGATAGAGCATGCAATTTTAAGCAACTTTCTAATTTACTCCTATTATCAAATTTTCTTCATTCTCTTGGTATGTTTATTTGAAAAGCAAAAATGTAAGTTTCGATGCCGGCCCCTTTTTGGTGAACAACCTAGGTTGTCCTTGCTGATTGGACAGCACCAATAAACAAGTGCTGTCCATGGTCCTGAACCAAAAATTTGCTGGTCTCCTTAGCTTAGATGCCTTCTTTTTCAAATAAAGATAGCAAGAGAACGAAGAAAAATTGATAATAGGAGTAAATTAGAAAGTTGCTTAAAATTACATGCTCTATCTGAATCATGAAAGAACACATTTGGATTTAGTGTCCCTTTAACACTTTATTGCAAAATAATTGTTTTCAAATAACAAAACACTTTCCCCTTTATTAGCACAACTTACAAGGTATTGCAAATCAAGTGCAGTTTAGCAGTATAATGCTTGAAAAACATGTTTCTGGTCCCATTCAGTGTAGACAAATAGGGACAGGTGTAACTTAGCTTGTGCTCTGAGCTAGCCAATCACTGTGTAGAACATAGCAGGCTCAGGTAAATTCTTATGCTTGTAAGCATGATGGGGACACTACGGGGCATATTTATCAAGCTCTGTATGGAGCTTGATGCCCCTTGTTTCCGGCGAGCCTTTAAGCTTGTCGGAAACAGAAGTTATGAAGCAATGGTCTAAAGAGCGCTGCTCCATAACTTGTCCGCCTGCTCTGAGGTGGCGGACAGAAATCAACCCGATCGAATACGATCGGGTTGATTGACACTCCCTGCTAGCGACTGATTGGCCGTAAATCTGCAGGGGGCGGCATTGCAATAATAAATGCTGACAGTGTATGCTGTCGGCATTTATCGATGTGCGGCAGACATGATCCGCTATATCGGATCATGTCCGCTCACATCATAGTAAATAGGCCCCTGTAGCTTCTCAGGAGGAAGGAGAACTAAAATAACATTTAAAGATATTCTACAGAAATATCAGGCAAAATAGACAATGAATGTATAGTGCATTATGGTTTTATTTTCTTAAATTAAATGTAACTTCAAATACATTAAATAATTAAATAAAAAAAATAAACTTTCATGGTTCAGATAGAGCAGACAATTTAATATAAAAATAAATAAATCGATTTACTTTCATTAAAGGGACACTCAGGTTTTATTACATTTTCATGATTCAGATACAGCATGTAATTTTAAACAACTTTCAAATTTACTTCCATTAAAAAAAATGTGCACAGTCTTTTATATTTACACTTTTTTTGAGTCACCAGCTCCTACTGAGCATGTGCAAGAACTCAGACTATACGTATATGCATTTGTGATTGGCTGATTGCTATCACATGGTACAGGGGGAGTGGAAATATACATAACTTTGAAATGTGTTAGAAAAGAATCTACTACTCGTTTGAAATTCAGAGTAAATGCTATTATATTGTCTTGTTATCTTGCATTTGTTGATTATGCAAATCTACTGTGTTTACTGGTCCTTTAACAAAATGCGCACAATCTTTTTATATGCACACTTTCTAAGGCAACAGCTCGTAATGAGCATGTGCAAGATTTTGCAGTAACAACATATATGTATTTTGTGATTGGCTGATCTCTGTCACATGATACATGGGGAAGAAAAGCAGAATCAGCTTTGAACTTTATCAGAATAAAATTTACTACTCATTTGAAATACAGACTAAGTGCCACTGCATTATCTTTATACAATGTTATGGGGTCTACAGAATCAAACTTTGCATCTACATTGGGGCAATATTCACAAAGAAATGAACTGCAGGTGTATTTAATTTATTATTGCATTATGAAGAGCCAACCCCAGCGAGTATATCCTGCAAGTAGAGCTGAATTAGCCCTATACATTGCATTGCTAATGCTGTGTACAATTAACCTAAAATAGGAGAACTGAAGGGGAATTGGATGCAGCATTAACTATGCATTGTGCAGGGCTAACTCAGCCCTTCTTGCAGGAGATACTACCTGTGTTTGGCCCTTCATAATGCATAGTTAATGAAAGATTTTCAAGTCACCTACAATTCACCTGCAATTCATCTCTTTGTGAATAGAGCCCTATGTGTTTATTATACAATTCTACTTTATTTAAAGAGACACTCAAGTCAAAATAAAGAATTATGATTCAGAAAGAGCATGACGTTTTAAAACACTTTCCAATTTACTTCCATTATGAAATTTTGCACAGTCTTTTTATATTCACACTTTCTGGGGAACAAGATCCTACTGAGCATGTGCACAAGCACACAGGGTATAAATATACAAGTCTCTGATTGGCTGATGTTTGTCACATGACACAGGGGGCCGGAAAATAGGAGAAAAAATACATTTGTCAAAAAAAAAATCTACTGCTTATTTGAAATTCAGAGTAGGTGTTAAATCATTGTCTTTTTATTATGCACTTTAATAATTGTATAATTTTACTGCATTGAGTGGTTCTTTAATTGTCCTTTGATGAAGCCAAACATTTTCTGGCATGGGAAAAAGAAAACAAAATCTGATTAATGGAAGTATCAGGAAAAAAAAAATATAATGATAACAGTGTTGACCTTCAATTCTTATGACACTTTCATGTCACAGTAACAGCTCAATGTTGACAACATACTGAGAACAAGTAGGAAGCATTGACAGTTAAGGTGAGATCTTCAAACTGCTTACCCGTGTTGGTAATTCCTCTAAACTTTTATCACTGCAAAGACACCAGCTGGTGTTACACCCAGGCAGTTGTAAATAAATAATATGTATATTTTATGTTTGCTGTGCAAGACAAATAGTAATGTGTTTTTTTACACACATTTATTTATGTAAAAAAAAAATGTCTGGATTACTGACCATGCATTTATAGTGATAACTGTATTCAACAAAAAGGGACATTGTACTTTAAAATAATGTCCCCTTAAAAAGTACTGTAAAAATTGTTACCCTTTAATTTGTTCCCAATGATCCATTTTACTTGCTGGAATATATTACATTGTTTACAAATATATGCTTTATCTTTATTTTAGTATTTAAAATAGCGTCTTTTGTCTGTGTTATCCCTACCAATACAGAACATTTTAATACTTAAGTATTGGCTATTAAATTAAAAAAAAAAAAAGCTGTGTAAACCTAGTTAGCAGAATAAATTACATTCCAAGTGTGAGGTAGGAGAGATAAGTAGTACAATGTTAATTTCCAATTGTTCTTTCAAAGTATTGTGTTTTGGTATGCAAACAGAGATAAGACAAGGAAGACTGTTTGTGTACAGAAAGTGATAAAATAGGGAAATCTGATTTCAATGGGTTATATCGTCAAAGAACATCAGGTATTTCATATACAAAAATAAACCTAGATGAACAAATTTCATAAATTTTTTACAGCTGGTATAAAAGTCATTGGAAACTCATTAAGGGGAAACCAATTTTACAGGACACTGTCCCTTTGATGTGTTCCCAATGATACATAATAGATACAAATATATTGATTCAAATGTTTCTATTTCAAATATTGCATAATTCGAATATTACATTTATAGGTTATTGTAAACTTTGTTTATTTAATACACAGTATATAAAATCATATATAAAAATAGGGGCACTTTAAGTCATTACATTTTTTTATGGACGCTTCGTTTGTAAAATATTTACCATTTAGAGATGGTAAACATTGAGCTGTTCCTCTGCCCGCATCTAATACTTTATTTAGCAGATCAATGACAAATCCGGCTTCATCCAATCATTGCGTGCCACATTTGGCATCCAACCTGTGGGGCATGCAACGATTGGATAAAGGCATGTGAGGCAACAGAACAGTAGCAGTCAAACCATACAGACAGTTAACACTATTTGTTAATTTAATTATAAAGAGAGTCAGACAGTCCAGTATAAGATAAAACATAGCAGTGACAATATAATCCATCTATGTAACACATCAACCAAATGTAGATTCAGAGACGATGGTGAGGATGTCACAGAGCTTAGTTTGTAAAGCTGAGATTATGTTCAAAATTCCTTGCGCATTACTTTACCTATATTTTCTTGTGTTTCTTTAGTGGGTGTTCTTTCCATTAAAGGGATAGTAAAGGCAACATTAAACTTTAATAATTCAGATTGATATACGAACTTTCCAATTTATTTCTATTATCAAATGTGCTTCATTCTCTTGGTATTATTTGTTAAAGAGTAGGTAGTAGTAACCTAGGTAGGTTAAGGAGCTGCAGTGCACTACTGAGAGCTAGCTGGTGATTGATGGCTGCACATATATGTCCCTTGTAATTGGCTCAGCTAGCTCCTAGCAGTGCATTGTTGCTCCTAAGCATACTCTTCAACAAAGGATACCAAGAGAATGAAGCACATACAGAAGTATATTAGAAAGTTGTTAAAAATTGCATGCTCAATTTGAATAATGAAAGAATAATTTGGCCTCTATTTATCAAGGTCTGTTGGACCTGATCTGACAGTGCGGATCAGGTCCGACAGACCTCGCTGAATATGGCAAGCAATACGCTCGCCGTATTCAGCATTGCACCAGCAGCTCACAAGAGCTGCTGGTGCAATGCTGCCCCCTGCAGACTCGCAGCCAATGGGCCGCCAGCAGGGGGTGTGTCAATCAACCCGATCGTACTCGATCGGGTTGAATTCCGGTGATGCCTGTCCGCCTGCTCAGAGCAGGCAGACAGGTTATGGAGCAGCGGTCTTTGTGACCGCTGCTTCATTACTGCTGTTTCTGTCGAGCCTGCAGGCTCGCCAGAAACACGGGGCATCGAGCTCCATTCGGAGCTTGATAAATATGCCCCTATGTCTCAACTGTCCGTTTAACATCTAAAGTTGTGGGAGGTTTCCAACTAATGATATCGTGGAGATCTGGGAACCACTAGCAAAGTAACAGTATAGCTATATTGCATCATATTCAAGCAATTTAGCATATGAGTAAGTATTATGTATTAATTTAAAGGGATATAATACTCATATGCTAAATTACTTGAATGTGATGCAATATAGCTGTAGAAAATATCACTGGAACATCTCTATGTAAAAAGTGAAGATATTTTACCTCAAAATGTTTTCTGCTCACCAGAGTAAGTGCTCTGTGAACAGTTAGAGCTGCTGTAAAGCTGCAAGTTGAAAGAAAAGAAAAACACAATAGCAGTGCTGATGTCTTGCATTGCTTTGCTGTGATTTCATGAGATTTCACAGTAAACTTCCTTAAACTGAATAGGAAAATTACATGACTGTGCCTGCACATGCTAGATGCACACTCCCTTGGTAGTCCTGGAACTAAAGTCTCTTTACAGTAGGGTATGAATACTTAGGAAACTTTGAGGTAAATATCTTCCTTTTTTACATAGAGATGTTCAGGTGATATTTTTACAGAGATGCTGCATCCATTTCAAGTGCTTCAACATTATGCTATCATGTCCCTTTAAGTTCAATTGGCAGCTCTGTTGTAAATTAGGTATGATCTGTATAGGTTGAACTTGATGGACTTGTTTTGTTTTCTTTCAGTCTCATCTACTATGTTTTCTAAATTATATTACATTTTGGCCAGTCTAGCCTGTTATTATAGCCTGTGTAGGGCCAAATTGAGTCAGACTTGTGCTGTTTGCTATTTTTTTTAATGCTGGTATCATTTTTATTTTCATTGCTTTGCTATCACTATAGGAAAATACATTACTCTATTGCTTTAAGAAAATATAATATAAATAAAAAAATCAACACTTGTTCCATTTGGTAAATCTCAACGGCAGTTGGTTAATGGATTGCCACAATTCTCAGTTTGCAACAAATTACTTTAAACTTTAAAGCTCCAATATTTAATTTTTAAATGATTCAACGCGTCCTCCAAAATCAAATTATATTATATTGAATATTTTATATCCAGTGTTTATCCATCTCCATGCGTCTAGCGGATCATTAATTAAAATTCTCCAAAAGTTTGTCCACACGTTAGATTGTTTCTTTTCTTTTTCTTTTAATCACAAGCCTCCTAAGAAAATAAGAAACAAAAAACTGATCAGATGCTTCAATTTCTCTAATATTGTATTATATGTTTTTTGTTTCTTCACGCTGGGTGGTGTCCAATACTACTTAATATCCTGGTGTTTTCAGACAAGGATCCAGATGGAAATTGAACAGAGCAGCAGCTATGAGCTTTCTATATGATGAAGGTGAGGTCTTCAGGCAGTGAAGATCGAACAGTCAGAGAAACAGGAGCAGAAATTGCATTCTTCAACATCTGTTTATTTATACTCCTCCAAGAATTTTACTTTCATATTTTCCAGTGAGATTTGCTTATACTTTATATTGAAAAAAGTTATGAGGCTCTGTACATGTTTTTTTGTTATCATTATCATAATCAGTAGCTTTATTTGTAATGGGTGAATTAGATTGTGCAGCACTATAAAGGGGTACCTTAAAGGGACGTTAAACTAAACATTTAATTACCCCATAAAATATTTAATGAAGCAAAATGCAACAACATTTTCATATTTCATTATTTCTTTTGCCTGCTTTTGCTGTAAAGTGCCTCCAAAAGGTGTGTATGTTCCACTTGTTCCAAGAGATGCTGGTGTGTCTCCATTATACATAAGTATGGGAAAATTTACCTGAGCCTGCAATCAGTGGTGGATTGGCCCGCAGAGATACATTCTGTTAGGCCGCCTTTAAGTCGGATCCTTTGTCTGGGATGTTACGGAGAGTTAGCCCTGTGCGCATGCGTAGCGCATTTCTTCAAGGCCCCTCTGCTCCTGATGAGGGTGTGGGAGGCTGTAGAAGCAAAAAAAAGTCCCTTGTCAAGGTAGGGGTTGAAGGTGGGGCCAGGAGGTTCTGGGGCCAGTCTTCAAACATTTTCACGGACGGTCTGATTTTCCAGTCCGGCCCTATCAGCAATATCCTACACAGCGATTGGTTAGTTCAAAGCACAACCTCATTTACACCTATCCATAATTGGTCACCAGCAAAGGATACCAGGAACATGGATTCAATAGTTATATCCCTGAAATGCAAACTTTATAAACCGAACTAAGAACTCAATATTGTTAAATTATTTTAAAATATTTATTTTGCCATTCAGTGTTTAGTTGCTGATCTATGCTATCAGTTTAAAGTCACATTAAAGATGAAACAGGAAAGACAGTCTGGGACAGAATGATTACAAGACCCTGACCATTTGAGAGCTTGCAATAAAAAACAGACTGAGGCATACAGAAATAGTGCGGCCTCAATGCTGTTGCTGGGAACTGCTCTCCGGCAGCTCTGGAAGCCCTTGCAATGGCGATCATTATTAGTCTGAAAACATGTCAGATTTCAGAGAATGTAATTTAGATTACATGAAATAAAAATAGTACATTAGTTAATCCCTAAACTATTTACTTCTTAAGATATGTATGATTTCATTAGATAAGGAAGATTTGATAATGGGGAGGCATTTTTTTGGGGGGGGTTACTGTCCTCAGAGAAGCCAAGAATATTTTTGACTGTGAATTTTTAACCCAGTGTATGAACACAAATATTTCAACTGATATTTTTCTAAAAACAAAAGAAGAATATGCTAATCAAAACAGCCTTTGGCACTTACCAAGTCATTTTGCAAATCACTGTAGCTTGTAAAGTCAAGGACAGCTTTTTCTTTAAAGACAATTGATTGCCATAAAAGCTAAATAGCCTTTTGGAAAATAGATATACGAGTTAAAAAGTTTCACTATTCAACAAAGAATACTGAATCAACTTGGAGTCAAACAATGTATATCCTTTGCAGTTCAGCTAATATGTGGACACCTAGGGGAGTTTCATATGTACGTTTTGAGAGTAGTCAATCAAATACACATTCAGATCTTCCAACAATTCAAGTCATTTTGCAGTATCATCAGAAATTTCTGCAATCTAAGTTTTGACAGTCTTAAATATAAATGACAGTGATGCCCGCATATCCAATATACTGCTTTTCCCAAGCCACCAAACTTTATGTTTGTGAATTGAACTATAGCTGAACTGATTTAGATCTAATAGGCACACAACAACCAAAAGTATGTACGTCTGTATGTTTTGTTATTTTGTCACCCTTTTTAATAGCAATTTAAAAGTATAAAATCTGCTGAAATTTTTTTTAATCACAATAACGAATTCTTAAAAAAACATTAACCCTTTTGCTTCTGATCCATTTCAGGCCGCAATGTTAAAGCTGTTTTTAGTACTCACTACAGGTAAACATCAATTTTCATGTTTTCCAATAGACTTTTTTGTTTTAACCTTCTCCTGCTGGGACTTATTTGTCTACATCGGAACAAATAAGTAAAAATTTAAATCACACGATCGTTCATGCAATCACGTAATTTCAATGATGGAATCGGGTCAGGAGAGAGTGCCCATGACACTAGGCACACCCTTCAGCCCGCGATCCCATTTAGGAAGCTGCTATAGCTTCAGGACAGCCAAACGGCCAGGACGTTTCATGCCGTCCTAACGCCAGGAAGGGGTTAACTACCTGTACAAGTGTTATGCTGTTTTTTCCAGAAGTCTAAGCACTTATAGAAAAGGACCAAAGAATGACCTGACAACTTGGACTGAGCGCAGGTAAAAACTCAAGTTTGAAGAAAAAAAAAAGATTCTTAGTTCCCACTGTAAACAGTGATAGTGAGAATCACCGAGGCACCACACAGCAGGCTGATGATAATTTCAATGGACAAACCATAAACCAAAGGGCAGTTCTTTAAAAGGGTAGATGATATCTAGACAACAAAAGAAGAAATTAGAAGGTGCTCCAATGACGTATTATCTCTGGAGTAAAGTCCCCCAAGTAGCACTGAATCACCACTTAGGAAAGGTACTCACAGATTTCAAGCACTTATCTCAAAGTGCAATATCTGAAGGTCTGGGTTATTAGGAGCTCCCCAGATAGCTCACATCCGGTATAAGTAGTTTGCTGGTCTCCCACAGTGTCCACCAAGCAACATACAGGATTTCAGGAACTTAAGTTACAATACTTCAAACGTCTCAGTTAAGAAGTGATTTATTAAAAGTGATTAAACACTTTAGCTTGTGAAACGCGTTTGGTTCATTTTTAGGTTTAATCACTTTTAATAAAAGTCCATTCCACTGCTTGAAAACACTAACAACGTACAGGGTACGTCCTTGGTCATTAACAACCGTTTTTTGTAGGACGTACCTTGTACATTGTTGGTCATTAAGGGGTTAAAGGGATACTAAACCCAATTTTTCTTTCTTTCATGATTCAGGCAGAGCATGCGATTTTAAGCAACTTTCTAATTTACACATATTATCACATTTTTTTTCATTCTCTTGATATTATTTGAAAAAGCAGAAATGTAAGGTTAGGATTCGGCCAATTTTTGGTTCAGCACCTGGGTAGCGCTTGCTGATTGGTGGATACATTTAGCCACTAATCAGCAAGAGTTGCCCAGGTGCTGAACCAAAAATGGGCCTGCTCCTAACCTTACATTTCTGCTTTTTCAAATAATTATAGCAATAGAATGAAGAAAAATTGATAATAGGAGGAAATTAGAAAGTTACTTAAAATTGCATGCTCTATCTGAATCATGAAAGAAAGAAAAATTGGGTTTAGTATCCCTTTAAGTGGCTTTTATATCCACTGCCTTTTTAAGAAAGAAAAACAAAATGAAAAAGAAAACAGGGATTAACATTAATGTCCTTTAAAAAAAAAAAAATCTCATTCACTTGTGTTACAAATATGTTCTGTAACATCATATAATGCAGATTATTCAGTTCTTCATTTTCCAAGATAGTTATAGAGAAAACCGAGCACAATGTCTAAGTATGTTATAGTTTAAGGTACATTTTTAATTAAGAGAAGGAAGACCAAAGCTGTGATTCAGCCACATAAAAGTAGATAATTTTACAGCTGGATGGTCTTCCTCTGATGTACTTGAAAACCATTTTCAAGCGACATAAAGTTTAACATACCGGTACATCTGCCTACCCACTAGATTCAACATGGAATTTTAAATTTAATTATATTAAAGTATTGTTACACTGAACATTGCAAGAATCTTAACCAAGTGGAAATTTAACTAGTTCTATTCTTTTTTTTTCTTCAGTTTTTAAAATTAAAGGTCATATTTGTCTATAAATCTTAGTTATGTTTTGGGAAGAACCAATCACGTAGCTAAATAGAAGACCACTTTTTTGGGGGGGATGTGAGTGGGAGGGGGGGGGATTAAAAGGACATACAATTACAAAAAAAATACTGTAATGTGTTAGTTACATGCATGTTTTGGGAAGAACCAATCACGTAGCTAAATAGAAGACCACTTTTTTGGGGGGGATGTGAGTGGGAGGGGGGGGATTAAAAGGACATACAATTACAAAAAAAATACTGTAATGTGTTAGTTACATGCAACCTGTAGTGGAATCATAAAATGTTCTATCTGTTTAACTCCTAGAAGTGGGTTGAACTTACAGACTAGACGTGCAATTCGTTTAGTTACAAATCAAAATTCGGACGCCAATCAGGTGATTCGGAGATTCATATGTATCGGAAACTCCAAATTACCCTAATAACGAAAATAAACTAATCAGAATCAATTTGTAACGAAAAATCCGAATTAGTTCGGATTCATTCATTTTATTAAAATGGCCATGGCGCGATAGTCTGACTCTCTGGACTAATCCTTTGCCGTTCCATATTTATTAAAAAAAAAAACATATAGAGATATATAACAATTAAATATAGTGAGATAGAACCATGAAATTATTACTTTTGGTGTTGGTTGGAACCATCCGAATCAACATAACATAACATAATGAATGAATCTGAACATACCGAACTTCCGAATGCATCTGAAACTAATGACCGCTATAATGAATCAATCCGAATGCATCCAAAATGAATGAATGATATAACAAATAGATCCAAATGCATCCAAAACGAAATTAAAAAATACCGAATCGATATGAAATTAAATGAAATATTCCGGCGTGCATGTCTACCACAGACCTTGTTTCCATTACTTTTCTAAACTGATGGTAATTTAAAACATCTCCATAGACTTTAATGGAAATACTTGTTGGTACAAGCAGTTTACACAGTTTACAACACCAATAGAAACTAGGTTATAGTTAAAGGGACATGAAACCCAATTTTTTTTCTTTTATAATTTAGATAGAACATACCATTTTAAACAACTTTATGATTTACTTCTATTATGAAATTTGCTTCATTCTCTTGATATAATTTGTTTTAAAGCATATCTAAATAGACTCAGTAGCTACGGATTGGTGGCTGCACATAGATGCTTCATGTGGTTGGCTCAACCATGTGCATTGCTATTTCTATAACAAAGGATATCTTAAACAAATGAAATAATAGAAGTATATTGGATATTCTCTATCTGAATGATGAAAGAAAAAAAAAATGGGTTTCCTGTCCCTTTAAAGGGAGCTTCAGAGGAGCAATGCACTACTGGGAGTTAGTTTAATTAATCTGTTGAGCCAATTAAATTAGACATAAATGTGTAGCCACCAATCCCCAGCTAACTCCCAGTAGTACATTGTAGCTCCTGGGCTTACCTAGAAATAATTTCATTCAATAAATGATACAAAGAGATCATAGTAAATAGAAATAAATTGAAAAGTTCCTTAAATTTGCATGTATGAACTATTCATTTGTATAAGATAATTATTTCTTACGGATGTTCCATCTGACTTTGAGTAGAACAATAAAAAAAACACATTACATTTTTTGTTTTTATGCTTGTGGCGAAAGTTGCTGAGAGTCTACCAATAGTGTTATGCGAGTTTTCGTTATCAGCCAGTAAATTTCTATCAATAGTGCACTGTGGAATGTAGCATCTCATTAATTATATTACTATTCAGTATTTGATTAGTTAAAAACTAACCAAATACTGAATATTCGGTAAAGGGACAGTCAAGTCCAAAAAAACGTGCATGATTCAAATAGGGCATGTCATTTTAAACAACTTTCCAATTTACTTTTATCACCAATTTAGCTTTGTTCTCTTGGTATTCTTAGTTGAAAGCTAAACCTAGGAGGTTCATATGCTAATTTCTTAGACCTTGAAGGGCGCCTCTAATCTGAAAGCATTTTGCCAGTTTTTCACCACTAGAGGGCATTAGTTCATGTGTTTCACATAGATAACATTGAGCTAATGCACGTGAATTTACTGAGGAGTGAGCACTGATTGGCTAAAGTGCAAGTCTGTCAAATGAACTGAAATAAAGGGGCAGTCTGCAGAGGCTTAGATACAAGGTAATTACAGAGGTAATGCGTGTATTATTAGAACTGCGATTGTTATGCAAAACTGAGGAAAGGGATTATCTATCTTTAAAACAACAAAAATTCTGGTGTTGACTGTCCCTTTAACATTTATATTTGATTTCATTAAAATAAATGTAAATGTGCTCTGCTCCTGTCACCTTTGATACTTACCTGTAGCGCACTGGGGAGCCACGCTAATTCTCTCCTTCTTCATTGACTCCAGGGCCGCTCCTATTAGTGTGGCTGGCTCCCCACCACATTACAGTTACATTAACAGGGCAGATCCCTTCTCCTTTAGCACAGACATGGGGGGGGGGGGCTATAATCCAGCCCTTTGTCACAGAGTCCTAATTCTCCTAGTAGTGCAGCCTTGGACTCTGTAAAGAAGTTTGGCATAGCAGGCCCCTTGACTGCGCTAAAGGAGAAGGGATTCCCCAGGCTAACACACCTGTAGCACGACGGAGAGTCGCATTAAAAGGAGCATTAGCGTAGCCTGGAGTCTATGACACCTTGACATTTTTATATAAAGAGATATATTATAAGTGTATTGCAAAACTATTAGCAATGTTGTGCACTAGCATTTCTCAAGTTGAATCAAAAGCGCTTTTATTTTAAAAGCTCATATTACAAGTCAAAATTAAAATTTCATGATTCATATAGGGCATGCAATTTTAAACAACTTTCCAATTTACTTTTATCATCAAATTTGCTTTGTTCTCCTAGTATTCGTTGTTGAAAGCTAAATGTGGATAGTCTCAAGCTGATTTCTAAGCCATTGTAGGCCACCTCTTATCTCACAGTTAGCTAGTGCTAGTTCATATGGGCCAAATACAGTACTGTGCAAAAGTCTTAGGCCACCATTAGATTTGTTATTTAAGTAATGGTAAAATAGCCATATATAATTATTTATCAGAATCTTTATTATAATACAACCAGAAAATACAGGATATTTGTATGCAGTATTAAAAAAATGAAAAGTAGGAAGCTGGCTCTCGATAAACTAAATGGAATGGAACCCTAAGAATTAGTTCTTGCGGCATTCAGTGAAACATGGTGGAGGGTCTGTCCTGTTTTGGGGATTTTTCTGCCAGTGGTGTTGGCACGGCAGGAGAACCTTGCACAGTAAAGGTGGCAAATCGCCCAGCAATGGCAGCAAATTAAAATATATATGTATATGATTATGTACATATATATTTTATGTGTTAATATGTGTATATACACACATATTAACACATAAATATATATGTATATAAGCATATACATATATATTTACAGGGGACACACAGTTCCCATAGACCGCAATGTAAAGGCAGCCCATACCCGCCAACTTTAACCCCTTAAAATTGCCTAGTGCAGTTTTTTTATAAATAAAAAACTATAATACCCTGTATTTTGAGGGCATTTGTAAACCAGAGATTAATTTACTAATGAAGGAATCAGTGGGAGATGGAGAGTCCTAAAAAATGACTTTCAGGGAGTTAGGTAGCAAGCTTAAAGCAAGGACCTCCAAAGTAATATTTTCTGAGATATTACCAGTGCCGTGTGTTAACTCAGTAAGGCAGAAGGAGCTACGGTCTGTTAATTCATGGCTAAAAACATGGTGTAAAAATGAGGGGTTTGACTTTTTAGAACACTGGGCTGATTTTTCACTAGGGTACAATTTGTACAGTAAGGATGGATTGCACCTGAATGACATGGGTGCAGGTGTGTTGGGGGAAAGGATGGTAGCACGTTTAGAGAACTTTTTAAACTAGGCAAAGGGCGGGAGGGTCAATTAGAACAAAATAGAACAGAGAGATCAGTCTGTGAATATGTCATTCCCTTAATATCTCAAAGAAGGGATGACTTAAGAAATGTCACATTAGAAAGTAAAGAGGAAAGCACACCAAGTAGCAGCAGAAAGCACATGAAAATTAAATGTATGACAACAAATGCAAGAAGCATGACAGGTAAAATTGGGGAGCTGACGCTCTTAGTTGCAGAAGAGGACTATGATGTTATCAGTATAACTGAAACTTGGTTGGATGATTCACATGACTGGGCAGTTAACTTAGAGGGGTATACATTATTTAGGAGGGACAGGAATAATAAAAGGGGTGGAGGAATCTGCATGTATATTAAATCTAACCTTAAACCTACAATAAGGGAAGATATTTATGATACAAGTGACAATGTAGAGACCCTGTGGGTTGAAATAAAGAGTGGGGGGAAAAATCCTAAAAAATTATTACTAGGAACATGCTACAAGCCTCCCAACATTAGTGACCCGGAGGAAACTCAATTACTTATCCAAATAGGTAAGGCTGCTAATAACAGTGCTGTAATTATGGGAGATTTTAACTACCCTGATATAAACTGGGCCAATGAAACTAGTAATTCAGCTAAGGGGGATAGATTTTTAAATGTTCTCAGGGATAACTTCTTGTCACAATTAATAGAGGAGCCAACTAGGAGTAAAGCTTTATTGGATTTAGTGCTATCAAACAATACAGATATAATATCAAACATAGAAGTCAAAGAACATTTGGGTAACAGTGATCATAACATGGTCACATTTAAAATCTCTTTTCATATGCAGTGTTTTAAAGGTTTAACTAAGACTTTTAATTTCAAGAAAGCAAAACTCAACGATTTAAGGAAATCATTAAATAATATAAATTGGGACAATGTATTTTCTAATAAAAATGGATAAATGGATAATATTTAAAAATTTGTTAAATAAATATACATATCAACACATACCATATGGTTATAAAAATAAAAAAACAAAGCCGTTATGGCTAAATAAAAATGTGTTAAGAGAAATTAGGAAAAAACGTAGGGCATTTAAATTATTAAAAGAAAATAGTACAGACTCAACATACAATATTTATAAGGAATGTAACAAAGCATGCAAAAAAAACAATCAAATTAGCCAGAATTGAGAATGAAAAATTAATTGCAAAGGATTCTAAGTCTAACCCTAAAAGATTCTTTAAGTACATAAATAGCAAAAAATCTAAGGACAATATAGGTACATTAAAATGCGTGGAGGGTAGCATGATAAATAATGACAGGGAGAAGGCTGAGGTACTAAATCAGTTTTTTTTCTTCAGTATACACAAGAGAGGAACCATTGAATGATACTTTGGAACAGAATAGAACATGCCAGTCCATACCACTAACTGGGTTTTGTTTAGAGGATATCAGGAAAAAACTGGAAAATATTAAGGTAAATAAAACTCCAGGCCCAGATGGAATACACCCAAGGGTGTTAAGGGAATTTAGCACTGTTATAGACAAACCTTTACTCTTAATTTTTCAAGACTCATTATCCACAGGCATGGAAAACCAGGATTGGCGTAAAGCTGATGTGGTGCCACTCTTCAAAAAGGGAAGCAGGGATGATCCAGGAAGCTATAGACCAGTTAGTCTGACATCAATAGTGGGGAAGATATTTGAAGGGATTATAAGGGATTATATTGATGAGCATATTCGTGTAAACAAGATTATGAGTTCTAATCAGCATGGCTTTAGGAGAAATAGATCATGTCAAACTAATCTAATTAGATTCTACGAGGAAGTAAGTAAAAATATAGATAAAGGGGAATCAGTTGATGTGATATACTTAGATTTTGCAAAGGCATTTGATACAGTGCCACATGAGAGATTAATGCACAAAATTAAGGGACTGGGAATAGCTGAAAATGTTAGCTCATGGATAAATAACTGGATAAAAGATACGGAGCAACAAGTAGTAGTAAATGGATCATACTCAGGTTGGACAAAGGTAATCAGTGGCGTCCCCCAGGGATCAGTACTGGGCCCTGTTCTTTATAATATTTTTATAAATGACTTGGAGCAAGGATTAAATAGCGACATCTCTATTTTTGCAGATGATACTAAGTTAAGTAAGGTCATTAGGTCAGAGCAGGACGAACTCTCTTTACAAAAGAATTTGCTAAAATTAGAACTATGGGCAAGTGAATGGAAAATGATATTTAATACGGAAAAATGCAAGGTTCTACATTTTGGAAGTAAAAATAAACAGGCTACGTATTTTTTAAATGGGACAAGACTTAGCCAAACACAGGAGGAAAGGGATTTGGGAGTAGTAATAGATAACAAGCTAAAGATGGGTGCACAATGCAGGGCAGCGGCTTCAAAGGCTAATAAGATACTAGCATGTATAAAAGAGGCATTGATTCAAGGGAAGAAAGCATAATTCTGTCATTATATAAAGCCCTGGTTAGACCTCACCTTGAGTTTGGAGTGCAGTTCTGGGGACCGATTGCTAAAAAAGATATTGCAGAACTAGAAAAAGTTCAGAGAAGGGCCACAAAGCTAATAAGGGGATTGGAGAAATTAACCTATGAGGAGAGGCTAGCCAAACTGGGTCTGTTTTCTTTAGAATATAGGCGCTTGAGAGGTGACATGATTACTTTATATAAATATATTCAAGGCCCATATACAGAGATGGCAGAAGCTCTGTTTATTCCAAGAAAATTGTTTCTGACAAGAGGTCATAATTTAAGGTTGGAGTAAAGGAGATTTAATCTCCTGCAACGGAAACGTTTTTTCACTGTAAGAGCAATAAAATTGTGGAACTCATTACCAAAGGAGGTAGTGAATGCCAATACCATAGATACATTTAAAAATAGTCTGGATAAATTTCTGTATATAAACAAAATTAATGGATATGATTGCTAGTATTAAATGGGTCACATTTTAAATGGGGTTATTTAAGCTTAACTGGAGCTTTTTGTAAGTATTTTAGATTTGTATAGGTTGAACTCAATGGACTTCAGTCTTTTTTCAACCTTATCTACTATGTATGTTAGATCTGGTTATTTATTGCATGCCTGCAAATGGGCAAGTTTGTCCGTTTGCGTGTGTGCGATAAATTAGCGCTCCACTTGTAATCTAACCCATAATTAGGAGTAACACTATTACATCACTTCACAGTAGAACATTAGCTATCATAAAACATTATTATAAATTATCGTCAAAATATTAATTAAGGCTGCCAATGGGATTTCCTCATCACACTGTTCAAACAGGTGGCATTACCAGTTAATTGCGCATTTCCATAACAAATGTTGTCTATTAAAATGTTGCCAGTGGTTCAGATTGTATAATAGCACCTGGTATTTTGATTAATTGTCATCATATGCACAAAAAATGCAGTTATTAGCTCTGTGACAGTACGTTCATTTTACTGTCTTCACGGTTATTGGACACAGTTTGCTTCCAATGTAATAACATTACTATTACAGATAACATAGAACAGAAGCATAATAGCATTTTGAAATATTGAAATATTTCACGAATTAAAGGGACATTCAATTTGATTAATTTTTTTCTTTCATGAATCAGATAAAGCATACAAATTTACACAACTTTACAATTCACTTATATTATCAACTTTGTTTCAATCTCTTGGCATCCTTTGTTGAAGGAGCGTGTATGGGTTGGGAAATTGTTCATGATTCCTTACACTAATAATTTATCAATAGTCAGTGTATTAGCAATTCATATCTCAATATTGCTTCATAGAGAACATATATACACAGTATAGATACATAGTTTTCAGTACGCATACATATATTCTGTATATATAAGTTTTTAGGACATATATGCCTTTAACAAAAATGCCTTTAAGAAATTAAAGGTACAGTCAACATCAGAATTTTTGTTGTTATAAAAGATAGATAATCCCTTAATTACCCATTCTCCAGTTTTGCATAACCAACACAGTTATAATAATACACGTTTTACCTCTGTGATTACCTTGTATCTAAGCCTCAGCAGACTGTCCCCTTATATCATTTCTTTTGACAGACTTGCATTTTAGCCAATCAGTGCTCACTCCTCGGTAAATTCACCTGCATGAGCTCAATGTTATAAATATGAAACACATGAACTAACGCCATCTAGTGGTGAAAAACTGTCAAATGAAGAGGCAGCCTTCAAGGTCTAAGAAATTAGCATATGAGCTTTCAACGAAGAATACCAAGAGAACAAAGCAAATTGGTAATAAAAGTAAATTGAAAAGTTGTTTAAAATTACATGCCCTATTTGAATCATTAAAGTTTTTTTTGGACTTGACTGTCCCTTTTAAGTTAAACATGTGTCTCTGTTGTTTGCTCTGTTTCTTTGTTCCATGCTTATCTCTAAGGACAAACAGGGTGGTTAAATTCCTTTGTGAGCTGCTTCTGTAGGACACTTTCTGTCTGTGAGAAACTTGTACTCACTTTTGTATTGGGAAAAACTGAAAGCTACCTAAAATACTGCTACAAAATATGATTGACATAACACATAGACATGCCTACTACTAATGGTTTAATTAGTGGAACTGCAGGGGGGCAGACTAGATTGCAGAAGAGACTAGATTGCAGAAGAGACTAGATTGCAGAAGAGACTAGATTGCAGAATAGACTAGATTGCAGAATAGACTAGATTGCAGAAGAGACTAGATTGCAGAAGAGACTAGATTGCAGAAGAGACTAGATTGCAGAAGAGACTAGATTGCAGAAGAGACTAGATTGCAGAAGAGACTAGATTGCAGAAGAGACTAGATTGCAGAAGAGACTAGATTGCAGAAGAGACTAGATTGCAGAAGAGACTAGATTGCAGAAGAAACTAGATTGCAGAAGAGACTAGATTGCAGAAGAGACTAGATTGCAGAAGAGACTAGATTGCAGAAGAGACTAGATTGCAGAAGAGACTAGATTGCAGAAGAGACTAGATTGCAGAAGAGACTAGATTGCAGAAGAGACTAGATTGCAGAAGAGACTAGATTGCAGATTAGATTGAAGCATGGTGTGATTGAGGAGTGTTGGAGAGACAACATCTAAAAGACAGTATACCTGTCACATCACATGTGCAATGTTCCGAAGCTAAGTAACACATTATAGTTTACTAATGGTCTTTCTTGATAAGCTGATTACTGATTAATATGATTGTAAAGTGTGCACAAAAACCAATGTACACTGCATTCTTGTGTGAACCTCAAGTTTTGTCAATAATAGTGAAAGAATGAACCCCATTTTACAGACGTCACAGAGCAGCAATGCACTTTTGGGACCTAGCTGAACACACCGAGTGAGCCAATGATGACCAGAGGTATATATGTGCAGCCTACAATCAGCATTTAGCTCCTAGTATTGCAATGGTCATTCCTTAGCCTAGCTAGGTAGCTTTTCAACAAGGGATATCAAGTGAACAAATGATATTAGATAACAGAATTAAACAGGAAAGTTGTTTAAAATTAAATGCGCTACCTAAATCATTCAAGTTTAAATTTAAAAGACAGGTAAACTAGACATTTCCGAATCAAAATTTTGACGAATTTGTTAAATTCGGAGATTCGGATCGATTCGAATATCCGAATTACGGCAGTACCGAATATACAGCCATAAGCCAATCACAAAATCTATATACATATATTCTGTGAATTATTGCGCATTCTCAGTAGGAGCTGGTGACTCAGAAAATACACGCATTTTGATAATGGAAGTGATATGGAAAATTGATTACAATTTTGTGCTTTAATTCACGATAGTTTAATTGTGACTTTAGTGTTCAATTAACTTTACTGTCCTTCTAAATTTTCAAAAATTGACGCATTGACTTTCAACTTGTATTACGCATCAACTTGTATTACGCATCAACTTGTATTACGCATCAACTTGTATTACGCATCAACTTGTATTACGAGCACTATTTCAGACCCGTGTTAAAAGCAGAAAAAAGCAATGATACTTCCACGCAAAAGTTAGCGTACCACTTATAATCTAGCCATAATATTTATCAAGAGTAGAATGATACAGAATATATTTTACAGATTTTTCAATTACAGTAATTCTAGAGATTTTTTTTTTACTTTTACTGAACTTTAATTTTTGATCCCATAAATAATAAAATTTGAGGTTGGAATTAAAATATCTTTTAGCCATGTGCTTCAATTTTTAATATGTTTAGCTGGTAAGGTGATCTCTATGAATATAAAATATATTCAAGCAATCATCACAGTAACTCAGACATTAACAAATTGTGTTTTAATCCATGAAATTATCTTCGCAAAACATTATAATCATTTATTTATCAAGTACCAACATATTATGCAGTGAAGTACTCTGTGTGAAAGACATTAACAATTAACACATAAAAATGTTAACATGGGTTCTTACGGTAAAGTAGATTGTTCCAAGGAGATTTTAATCTAAATCTGACGGAAAGAAAGCAAGGTTTGTTTGAGACTATGGAGGTTATCTGCTTTAAATGTGCTGTGTTGTCACCCAGGCTTGGCACTCTTTCAAAATTTTGAAATCTGCATGTAAATTAAGTAAATTGCGATTTGGATCGTTAATTTAGCGTGGGATGGTTAAATTGTCTCATTTCTTTGTTAATGACAAAAGTCCTAAAATAGTATATATCAATGCGTATGCGATTTATTTTATCAGATTTATAGAAGACAGCAGAATATAAAAAAAAAAAAAAAAAAAAAGAAACTTCAAGGGCGACTACTAGGACGACAAAGAGAACAGCCATGTATTGTTTGGTGACAAGGAGAAAAAATATCTCCTTAACTGCTAGACAGGGCCAGGTGATAGCTAATTAAAAAAATGCTGGCTCCAATTAACAAATGGGGCAGACGATCAGAAGACTACAGCAGTCAGTATTTTAAACTAGAATACTTGACTCTGCAGTGTGTACAATAAAGAACGGAACTGCAATACAGTTTTGCTAAGTATGTTGTCTTTAAAGGGACACAAATATATATACATCATTTTCTCTGTTGCACTAAAAAGAGGATATTTACAAAGTATTAAATAATTCTGGTTTTTATTAAACTGGAGTTGCAGTAATGAGAAATAAAAACATTTCTTGCTTTTATGTTGGAGTGCATAGAAACTGGATATTTGCCCTGAGCTTGGAAACTGGAGGCAGAACATTGGGCAGTCCTCCTTAACTGTAACAATAACGCAAGAGGGTTGGGACTTTGTTTATGCCACTGTCCTTCTATGCAGCTTATCAGCCAGTATGTAATTATTCCCTAGAATTGAGTTGCACTTCCATAAATCATTTAAAGGGGCATTAAGAATGCTGTATGTTGCCCAACACTCAGAAGACAGGCCAAAAAAAGAAAAATCTGTAGCATAGGTTTCCAAAATGTTGTAAATTGTCTAAAGCAGCTATTTGATTTGCAGCATTTTCAGTTTATAGAATTTCCTTTTTGTGATCACGGGACAAAGCACAAATACCAACTATTACCAAAGATACCTTACAGGGAAGTCACTGGAAAACCAAATAATATATGAGTTTTTGATTAGGCTAGGATTACCTGGAATTTAAAAACATTATGAAATTCATATGAGACATTTCACAAGACCTTTTTAATGGATCAGAATTAACCCCTGTATTTGAAACAAAATGTTGTTCAGTTCACAAAGTCTCATAGAATGTTTATTCTAACAATAAAGACATTTTAACAAAAAAAATGTATTGTTATGAAATTAACTTAATAACATATCAAAATGTAATTAAAAAAAATGTGTGCACCTTATTCCTTCTTGTATGTTTTAGGTAAGAAATATCTATAGGTGCATGTACTTCTGCATGCATATGGAAAATTCACTGCTGATGAGTTTAAAAAACACAATGTGCAAATGTCTTAGAATCTATGCCCAATGTAAGTAAATATTATTTATCTGTAAAGTGTCACTAAATACTGCAGTGCTAGGTGCATGACTAAGGGTACACTTTGGCCTACATTCAATAAAATCCATCTGTGAACCCAAAATTTTGCATGGAAAAATCTATTTGAAACATTGCAACTCGAGATCTGCAGTTGGCTTTGGAAACATACAAATTCTTTCAAATTTATGCTGATTTAGGGATTTATCCAATACATGATCATTAGAATACATTATTAGATCAAACAGACAATAAACAAACAATTGCTTTGCCAAATGCATACGTTCATTTGTTTGTGCCATTTTGCACTAAAATTAGGTTATGGAAAGGGCGGAAAAGGGAAAGGGGGAAAGTTGCTATATTGTTTGGCTAATGAGCTCCTTTTTTTGTAATGATGTACAGGTGGTCTGACCATTCAGTTGTCCATCATCCCCTGTCTAATCCTGCCATAGTGTTACTAATGACTGATGTTAGGGAAAGCCAGTCAGACACTAAGGGCCTGATATTCAAAATTGTGCTGCTCAGGTGAGATATGCTAAATTGATCCTTCAGCACTGCAAGATCCCTTGTAAAATTTTCAAACGGCAAATTTTGCTTTACTTCCCCAAGGGGTGTTCACTGCATTTTTGTACGTGAAGGGAGACAAACCCAGTGCAATATAGCACTGCATGTGACATGATAGTTCTGCTGCATTTACACTTTGTGCTTTCTATTTTATATCAATTCACAATTCAGATTACATTTATTTCAACTTTGCACTTTCTATTTTCTATACAGCAGTGTATTTAGGATTGTGATTTTACAAATTCTGATTATGCTTTTACAGTTTCTGTGTAACTTTAACAAATTAAGATCATACTTTGTATATTTATGTATATCATTTACAAATTACATTTCAGTTTGCATTTCTTCTATTTAAATTGAAAATTAAAAACCTGTCTTTTTCCTAGAGAGCTTCAATACTTTATATGGGCCAGATAATCAAATGTTCTTAAGTTTGAGGAGAGATTATAGAACAGACTTCACAGGGACTGAACTTATTGAATTTTCTAAGAAAAGGGGAGGAACCTGGAAGTCTCAGAGAGATGAGAGATTCCTTCCATAGAAAGTAATGAATCTCTCTGGGATACAACATTTCACATGGGAGAGAGAAGGTAACTGGAGAATACATGGGGCTGATGTAAAGGCTCAGTTTGCATGAATTACAAATTAAACTGAAATGTTTTCACTACAATTTAATTTGCCTTTTTCTATATTTTAGTATATATTACTTTTCTGTTAGCTACTTATGGTGGTAGACTAGGTGAAGCAAGTTATATGTTCAGTTAGCATTGAAATATATATTCTTTTAATTGCTCAAATTATACTATTCTTCGTGCCATGAGCACAAATGCTCGCAGCTTAGGAAATAAATTACCTGAACTCATTTTCAATAATGACTAGGGACAACTTGGATTTAGTAGCTATAACAGAAACATGGTACAATGATTTGCATGACTGGGACATAGTCATACCTGGATATAGGTTATTTAAAAAGAACAGAGTAGGAAAGAAAGGTGGAGGAGTTGCTCTGTATGTAAATGAAGATATAAAGGTTACTGAATTTGTAGGAACAAATGATGAGGTGGAAAGTATTTGGGTGACTTTGGAAATTGGAGATAAAAATGTGTTTAGAATAGGGATTGTATATAGGTCTCCATTGCAGGAAAACAACTGGACAATCTGTTATTAGAAGAAATAACCAAAATGACCATGAAGGGTAAGGTTATAGTACTGGGGGACTTTAATTTGCCAGATATAGACTGGAAGATTCCTTCTGTTAGATCAGCTAGAAACAGGTATATTCTTGAATCTCTGCTAGGGGAATCACTTGAGCACTGCAATTAGTTAAGGAACCATCTCGTAAGGAAGCTATATTAGATCTAATACTTACAAACAGTGATACAGTTTCAGATGTGTCTGTAGGTGAGAACTTAGGATCCAGTGATCATCAATCTGTTTGGTTTAGTATTCATGTGCAGGAATTGTCAACCCAGACTAAAACAAAAGTTTTAGACTTTAGGAAGGCAGATTTTTCATTAATGGGAAAATACCTAAAAAACTATTTAAAAGGGAAAACTCTTATTACAGGGGTTCAAGAACAGTGGGAATTTGTGAAAGGTGCCATTTTAGAAGCAACAGCACACTGTATTAGACATGTCTGTAAAAGTAAAAGAAAGCAGAAACCAATTTGGTTTTCCAAAGAAGTAGCACATGCTGTAAAGACAAAAAAGATAGCTTATAAAAATTACAGACACACACAAGCAGATGATGATATGAAAATATGGAGACTCCAACAAAAAAAGACTAAGCAGTTAATTAGGAAGGTTAAAGCTCATGCAGAAGAGAAGATAGCACAGTCAGTAAAACATGGGGACAAAACATTCTTTAGATATATCAGTGAAAGAAGAAAAAGTAAGGTAGGAATAGTAAAATTGAAATCAGTTGATGGTAGAATAATAGAAGGAGATAAGAAGATTGCAGACTGTCTCAATGATTACTTCTGTTCTGTTTTCACAAAAGATTGCGAAGATAGAATGTCTACATTAAGGGATGCTACGAAAAATAGAAACAAGCTTAACAGTAATCTTTTTACAGACAATGAGGTTTTGTTAGCATTATCAAAAATAAATGTTAAAAAGGCAGTGGGTCCTGATAATATTCATTCAAGGGTTTTAAAAGAACTTTGATCAGTGCTAACTGTCCCATTAACTTATCTGTTAATTCAGTCACTATTAACAGGAGCTGTCCCAGAAGATTGGAGAATAGCAAATGTAATACCTCTTCATAAAAAGGGCAGTAGAGAAGAATCTGGTAACTACAGGCCAGTTAATTTAACTTCAGTGGTAGGGAAATTAATGGAAAGCCTCTTAAAAGAAAGAATTATGACTTAAACAAAGACAAACAATTTAGAGGACCAAAATCAGCACGGTTTTACTTCAGGGAGATCATGCCAGACAAATCTAATTGACTTCTTTGATTATGTAACAAAAGTATTAGACAAGGGTGGAGCAGTTGATGTAGCATATCTAGATTTCAGAAAAGCATTTGACACTGTCCCACACAATAAACTAACTCACAAACTGTATCTCCTTGGTCTATATGAAAAAAAATTGTGAACTGGGTGGAATGCTGGCTTAAGGAAAGAAAACAAAGTGTCTTAGTAAATGGAGTTCATTTAGCAGAGGGGGCTGTTACTAGTGGTGTTCCTCAGGGGTCAGTTCTGGGGCCTGTTTTGTTTAACATATTTATCTGTGATATCAGCAAAGGGCTACAGGGGAAAGTATGTCTGTTTGCAGATGATACAAAAATTTGTAACAGAGTGGATGTTCCAGGGGGGGTAGACAAAATGAGAAGTGATATACAACAATTGGAGGATTGGACAAACGACTGGGATCTAAAGTTTAACACAGCAAAGTGTAAAATAATGCATTTTGGGAAGAAAAATCCAAATGTTAATTACAGACTCAATGACACTTTACTGACTGTAACAGATGAGGAACAGGACTTGGGAATTATTATTTCAGACGATTTAAAACTTAGTGAACAATGTAGTAATGCAGAGAGTAAGGCTAGCAGAATGCTTGGATGTATTGGTAGAGGTATTTGCAGCAGAAATAGTAAGGTTCTTATGCCACTTTATAGATCATTAGTTAGGCCTCATCTTGAGTATTGTGTGCAGTTCTGGAGGCCATATCTTCAGAAGGATATTAACAAACTTGAATCAGTGCAAAGGAGGGATACCAAATGGTACATGGTCTAAAAAATAAAACTTACCAGGATAGGCTTATTCAAGAACAAGGGGTCATGATCTCAAGCTAAAGGGTAGTAGATTCAGGAGTAATTTGAGGAAGCACTTCTTTACAGAAAGAGTGATTGATTTAAAGAATAAACTTTCTCAAGAGGTAGTAGCGACAAACACTGTGGGGGACTTTAAAAATGCATGGGACAAGCATAAGGCTATCCTACAAACTAGATAAGTTTATACTATTAGGTAATATCGGGCAGACTTGCTGGGCCTATGGCTCTTATCTGCCATCAATATCTATGTTTCTATGTTATATATTTGCTGTTTTTATTGAAAATAACAGTAACAAATCCGAAATGAAAATTCTTCTGAAATGAATGCACATATGAACAAAACGTGGCCAAAATGAATACTGGACAAAATCTGCTAGATTACGAGTTGTGCGTTAGGCTTAAAAAGCAGCATTGGCCGGTCCCAACACTGCTTTTTAACGCCCGCTGTTATTACGAGTCTTGAAGGTACAGGTGTACCGCTCACTTTTTTGGCCAGACTTGGAAATAATGCAAATCCACTTACGTAAATTGCGTATCCTCTTTTTTCAATGGGACTTGCATAGCGCTGGTATTACGAGTCTGCCAAAAAGTGAGCGGTAGACCCTCTCCTGTCAAGACTGGTACAGCATTTTAAAGGCAGTAGTTAAGAGTTTTACACTACAACGCCGTAGCAAAAACTCTAAACTAAAGTGCTAAAAAGTA
Organism: Bombina bombina; assembly: GCF_027579735.1. Lineage (NCBI taxonomy): Eukaryota > Metazoa > Chordata > Amphibia > Anura > Bombinatoridae > Bombina > Bombina bombina. The sequence continues at coordinate 54,508,905 of NC_069506.1, forward strand.
CACTAACACCCATAAACTACCTATTAACCCCTAAACAGAGGCCCTCCCACATCGCAAACACTAAAATAAAAATTTTAACCCCTAATCTGCCGAACCGGACATCGCCGCCACTATAATAAATATATTAACCCCTAAACCACCGCACTCCCGCCTCTCAAACATTAGTTAAATATTATTAACCCCTAATCTGCGTCCCTAACATCACCGACACCTACCTACATTTATTAACCCTTAATCTGCCGCACCCAATGTCACCGCCACTATACTAAAGTTATTAACCCCTAAATCTAAGTTTAACCCTAACCCCCCTAACTTAAATATAATTTAAATAAATCTAAATATAATTAATATAGCTAAATTATTCCTATTTAAAACTAAATACTTACCTGTAAAATAAACCCTAAACTAGCTACAATATAACTAATAGTTACATTGTAGCTAGCTTAGGGTTTATTTTTATTTTACAGGCAAGTTTGTATTTATTTTAACTAGGTAGAATAGTTATTAAATAGTTATTAACTATTTAATAAACTACCTAGCTAAAATAAAGACAAATTTACCTGTAAAATAAAACCTAACCTAAGTTACACTAACACCTAACACTACTCTATAATTAAATTAATTCTATACAATTAAATAAAATTAGCTAACGTACAAAACCCCCCCACTAAATTACAGAAAATAATAAACAAATTACAAGATTTTTAAACTAATTACACCTAATCTAATCCCCCTAACAAAATAAAAAAGCCCCCCCAAAATAAATAAAAGCCCTACCCTACACTAAATTACAAATAGCCCTTAAAAGGGCCTTTTGCGGGGCATTGCCCCAAAGTAATCAGCTCTTTTACCTGTAAAAAAAATTACAAATCCCCCCAACATTAAAACCCACACCACCCACACAACCAACCCTACTCTAAAACCCACCCAATGCCCCCTTAAAAACACCTAACATTAACCCCTTGAAGATCACCTTACCAGGAGAAGTCTTCATCCAACCAGGCCGAAGTCATCAACGAATCCGTCACGGAGCGGGTCCATCTTCAAGACATCCATGCGGAGCATCCTCTTCTTTCCACGGCGACTGAAGAATGATGGTACCTTTAAGTGACGTCATCCAAGATGGCATCCCTTCAATTCCGATTGGCTGATAGAATTCTATCAGCCAATCGGAATAAAGGAAGAAAAAATCCTATTGGCTGATGCAATCAGCCAATAGGATTGAGCTGGCATTCTATTGGCTGATTGGAACATTCAATAGAATGCCAGCTCAATCCTATTGGCTGATTGGATCAGCCAATAGGATTGAAGTTTAATCCTATTGGCTGATTGCATCAGCCAATAGGATTTTTCCTACCTTAATTCCGATTGGCAGATCCCTTAGATTAGCCAATCGGAATCTAAGGGACGCCATCTTGGATGACGTCACTTAAAGGAACCTTCATTCTTCAGTCGCCGTGGAAAGAAGAGGATGCTCCGCGTCGGATGTCTTGAAGATGGGCCCGCTCCGCGACGGATGGATGAAGATAGAAGATGCCGTCTGGATGAAGACTTCTGCCTGCCTGGAGGACCACTTCTGCCCGTCTGGAGGACAACTTCTGCTGGATTCGTTGAGGACTTCGGCCCAGTTGGATGAAGACTTCTCTCGGGAGGATGATCTTCAAGGGGTTAGTGTTAGGTTTTTTTAAGGGGGTATTGGGTGGGTTTTAGAGTAAGGTTGGTTGTGTGGGTGGTGGGTTTTAATGTTGGGGGGATTTGTCATTTTTTTACAGGTAAAAGAGCTGATTACTTTGGGGCAATACCCCACAAAAGGCCCTTTTAAGGGCTATTTGTAATTTAGTGTAGGGTAGGGCTTTTTTTTTTTTTATTTGTTAGGGGGATTAGATTAGGTGTAATTAGTTTAAAAATCTTGTAATTTGTTTATTATTTTCTGTAATTTAGTGGGGTTTTTTTGTACTTTAGCTAATTTTATTTAATTGTATTTAATTGTATTTAATGTAGGGAATTAATTTAATTATAGTGTAGTGTTAGGTGTTATTGTAACTTAGGTTAGGTTTTATTTTACAGGTACTTTTGTATTTATTTTAGCTAGGTAGTTTATTAAATAGTTAATAACTATTTAGTAACTATTCTACCTAGTTAAAATAAATATAAACTTGCCTGTAAAATAAAAATAATTCCTAAACTAGATACAGTGTAACTATTAGTTATATTGTAGCTAGTTTAGGGTTTATTTTATAGGTAAGTATTTAGTTTTAAATAGGAATAATTTAGTTAATTATAGTAATTTTAATTAGATTTATTTAAATTATATTTAAGTTAGGGGGTTAGGGTTAGACTTAGGTTTAGGGGTTAATATGTTTATTATAGTGGCGGCGACATTGGGGGTGGCAGATTAGGGGTTAATAAATGTAGGTAGGTGGCGACGACATTTAGGGCGGCAGATTAGGGGTTAATAAATGTAGGTAGGTGGTGTCGATGTTAGGGCCAGCAGATTAGGGGTTAATAATATATAACTAATGTTTGCGAGGCGGGAGTACGGCGGTTTAGGGGTTAATATGTTTATTATAGTGGCGGAGACGTTGGGGGCAGCAGATTAGGGGTTAATAAATGTAGGTAGGTGGCGGCGGCAACATTGGGGGCGGCAGATTAGGGGTTAATATAATGTAGGTGTCGGCGATGTTGGGGGCAGCAGATTAGGGGTTCATAAGTATAATGTAGGTGGCCGCAGTGTCAGGTTAGGGTGTTAGGTGTAGACATAAAATGTATTTCCCCATAGGAATCAATGGGGCTGCGTTAAGGAGCTTTACGCTGCTTTTTGGCAGGTGTTAGACTTTTTTTCAGCCGACTCTCCGCGTTGATTCCTATGGGGAAATCGTGCACTAGCACGTTACACCAGCTCACCGCTAACGTAAGCAGCGGTGGTATTGAAGTGCGGTAAGGAGCAAAAGTTTGCTCAACGCTCACTTCTTGTCTGGGTTGTAAAAACCTGTAATATCAACGCTGTTTGTAAGTGAGCGGTGAGCATAAACTGCTTGTTAGCACCGCACAGCCTCTAGCGCAAAACTCGTAATCTAGGTGAGAGTATTTTTCAACCTATGCACATCTCTAATTGCAGCTATAAAATTGTGCAATTCAAAGATATTTTTACCCAACCTTAACAACTACAATTTGCTAGTCACTCTCCTTTAAAATCAATCAAGACTAGATTGGCCTACCAGGATACCAGGAGATTTCCCGATGGGCTGCAGCAGCTGGGGATGGAAAGCTACAGTTTAAAGGGGTGATTAATGGGTGCAAATTGGGTTGAAGGGTGCCTATATAACATCAACCTGGCACTTTTAATTCAGACAAAATTATGGGTTCGGAGTATCCCAGTAATCCCCTTCTAGAGAAATGTGGTTGTGTGTATTCTACTTACTCAATGGAAAATAGGGGTGGTCTACAAATTTTCCAGGGCTGGTTTTTATTCCCAGTCCCGTCCTGAAATCAATGGATCTGCATATTTTGTAATCGCTCAGTAGATAGGACTCCAGTTCCACTGTAAAGGATACTGGAATTTTATAGAATAAATTAATTAAGCAAAAATACAACTTTACTAACAAAACGTTAGAAAATGAAAATCAGACTACAGCCATCTGCAAACTTACTATCATCTCTGCATTGAATACCTTTGACTGATGGTAAAAAATAGATAGATGTAAAGAAAAATATAAATAGAACTACAGTATTTTGCTATAACAAGTTGCCCTAATAGTACATTTCTTTAGAATAGGGAATCTTAAATCATGTCTGTCTGAATAATATCTAAAAAGTCTCTAATTTGAAAATATCTATTTTAATTATATTTATTAATGAACTAGATAAATAAAAATAAATAAGTACTAACAGGTGATATAGTAATTTTCAACAGAAATTGTAATATAAACATCAAGCTGTGCTAAATAAAGATTAAACAAATACAAAAAAAAATTAATTAAATTAAAATTAAAGCTACTGATGCATTTTATAGGAAAAAAAATGTCTAACCGAAATAATTTAAAGGACAATCTAAACAAAATGTATGTTTTTCGGGTCAGTGGTATCGTATTTACCAGTTTTGTTCCTCAACTTCCTTAAGTGCTTACTGTAAATATACAGGTCCCTGGAATGCTATTAAAATGCATTTATTCCATTAGGTATCATAGTAATCTCCAGACAGAACATAGAAGCTGCCAGGTTAATAACTTTACTAGAGTAAGAATTCTGAACATACAAACAGGGGGATCAGAGTATGACCCCTGTCATCAGCTAGTCCCTATGTGTATGTCCCATATTTATAAGAAAAGGCTGCAGAACATTAAACTGCAGGGGGCTATGGATCAGTCTATAAAATACTGTGCATCAAAATGAAATAGAGTGCCTTGATGCAGATCAGAAATTCCCAAGGAAGCTTTGTGAGCTCCAACCTAGTGCTTTATGTATTGACTCAATATAAAAAAAAAGCCAAATGGGAAAATAGCTACAAAAAATATTTCAATTTGCGTCATATATAATTAAAAGGACATATATTGTAAAAATGATATGCTTGGTTTTGTTAGAATTTAATTTTTAAACAAATCCCTATATTTTACCATGTGTTTAACCAAACCTCGACATAGTCAAAGATGTACTCCTGTACCACTATAGAAGTCCAGTTACTTTATCCTCAGTAGCTAATTGCTGAAATCACTTTTATTTGACATCTGGAGTTCACTACATTAATATTTGTGATGATCCTATATACATGCGTTCGTAAATTATTTAAATCTATAATATTCTTAACACACACAAACATAAACACAGACACACACACAAACACCAAGACACATACATAAACACACACATTCACACACAAACACACACACAAACATAAACACACACAAACATAGATATACACTCATACCAAGACACATACATACACACACACATACAAACACAGACACACACACATACACCAAGACATATACTACTATTATCAAATTGTCTTCATTCTCTAGGTATCTTTATTTGAAAAGCAAGATCTTTAGTTTAGATGCTGGCCCATTTTTGGTGAACAACCTGGGTTGTTCTTGCTGATTGGTGGATAAATACATCCACCAATAAACAAGTGCTGTCCAGAGTCATGAACCAAACACTGGCTGGCTCCTTAGCTTAGATGCCTTCTTTTTTTCAAATAAAGATAGCAAGAGAACGAAGAAAAATTGATAATAGGAGTAAAGTAGAAAGTTGCTTAAAATTGCATGCTCTATCTAAATCATGAAAGAAAAAATTTGGGTTCAGTGTCCCTTAAACATAGATATAGCCACATACCAAGACACATACATACACACAACACACATACAAACATAGAGATGCACATGTAAACATAGACACACACACACACATAGACACCCTTAGACATACACCCACATACATACACACACACAAATATATACACATATATAAAACATGAAAAACTATTATTAGAAATGGCAAATGTATTTTTTAACATGTTTTTGGGGGGCACTGGATGAAAAAAATTCACTTATAGATATAACACATACTATAAACATCTTATTTTTATTAAAAATGATCACTGAACAAGCTTTTCTAATTTTCAGCTATGAATGTTTTAACACTGAACATATGATCCTTCATGCAGGGCCACATTATTACTTTTATGGACCTTAGTCCCTTTTTGAAATATATTTTAAGACTTTGTTGGTATAACAATAACAGACTGGATTATATTTGTGTTTATTCCAATGTGGTCAAAATAGGCATCTGTCTTATTGTGAGAAGTAAATTGCACTCAGGTTAAATGGGTCTAATATCCACCATCATGCAGTTGGCACCTATGGCTGAGCACTGGCATCACTAAAGAAGGGCTATGGAGGACACTGGTCCTTCTTGCATAATGGCTTGGCCGCCCTTGTGCTCCCCAAACTGTGAACCTCATTCCATGATCTGAGCCTGTGGTGTTGTGAACTTTGACAACACTGTTATACAATGACAAGCAGTGTCACCAACTAATGCAGATGGGGGGGGGGGGAGCTGGGGTAGGCTATAGGATTGATAATCTAAAGCTCTCCACTCAGGTGAGATGATCAAAGAAGTATTGTCAGTATGCCGAGGTCCCTCTAAGATTTTGTAGAAACACAAATTGGTATCTTGACTGATTAATTTATATTATATATTTTTTTAACACCAATTATTTCTATTTATACAACATTTAAATTTCATCTTAATTTTTGGGAACATACATAAGATAAAACTGAAGCAAATGCCTTAAAAAAAAAACATTTACAAAATAAAAATATAGGAAAGATTTACTTAAGCAATTGACATTATTGTGTTAAATGTGTTCAACAGAGATACATGCCATGGATCATTTTCATTAAATCAGGATTATTTTGGTAGGTTGTCAACATAAAAAGATATCCAATAGAAGCTGAACACATCTGTAATTGTTGTACTATGCTGTGATTTATTGAGGTGAGCTTTTTATAGAATGCTTTCATAGTATCCAGGGAATCCTTCATCTTCGTAGAACAGAATTGCTTTCAAACCTTGTCTAACAGATATTTTGAATTCCCTCTTTTGCTCAGTAGAGTGGAAAATATAACTTCTTTGACAAGAGAGATTTCCTTTTCTTGCAATCATGGACTCATGATAATATACAGGACCGTCACACCTTGCCAGACTAGAGCCCCTTGTCTGTTTAGTTAAATAGTCATTTATAGTGTTGCATCTTGTAATCAACATCACCTATTTGTGGTTTCTTCCCTGGTCACTGGTATTATACAGAACTTTTTGATAAAACAAAAGACTGCTATATTTATCATCAAGAAAATCTCTTTCCCAACAATAAAATTGAAGAGTACAATTAAAGAGACATGGACAATCTAATATTTTAGTATCATTTTAATTAGGATTAATAATAAAACAACAACAACTTTGCAGTATATTTTTTATTAGATATGTTGTCCTATTTCTGTGTAATTTGGAAACTTTTGATCTTTCCAACAATTTCTTCAAGAATTGTAAGTGCAGACTCCATATTTTACAAGCCTAACACTGCTATATTCTATAGAGCCATTGTTTGCTAACAAAAGCAACTCATTTATATCTGTTTCTAATTGTAATCAGCAAGGAAAATAAGGTAAATAAAAATCTAGGTATCAATCTTGCAGTGCCTATTACTTCAAAGAGACTAAGGGGACGATTATTTAAAGCTCTCTGGGCTGGCGAGATTATTAAAGAATGCTCGCCAGTCCTATTTACCTAGGGGAATTATTTAAAGCCACTTTTTACCCTGAAAACAAGGTGTCTCGATAACTAGACATGTGCGATTCGGTTGGCCCCGAATCGAAATTCGGACGAATTTGTTCGAATTCGGAGATTCAGATCGATTCGAATTTCTGAATTGCGGTAGTTCCGAATCTACCGAATAAATCCGAATCGATTCAAATTTATTCGGTAGATTCGGATGGATACACAGCACATCCCACTTTACAGTGACCGAATTTTCGAAAATCCGAATCGAATCGATTCGAACCGAATTGAACTGAACCGAAACGAATGCGAACCGAATTTTTTCGAATCCGAAACGAATTCATTTTGATTTCTTCCGAATTCGAATCGATCTGAACCGAATTTTTCGCGGCTGCACATGTCTATCGATAACCATGAAAAAGATATGCAGGAAAAAATTGTATTGTTAAGGTGCATAAAAAATCGTAACAAAATTGTTGACCAAAAAAATCATATTTTATCAAAAACGTAACATTTTTATGTAAATGATAAAGAAAGAAAGAAAGAAATCGTATTAAATATGCACAATGTAAATTGTAATTTAAATACACTGAATGTGCAAAAAACACAGAAATTCTTATTTATAAGTACAAAACACAAAGCGTAATTGCTGTTTTTTTTAGAAAAATGGTTTGAACATGGGTGTTCCATAGACATATATGAAATTCTCTCTCAAATTCCAGCGTAATTCTCTAAATATTTCCACCCTACAGTTCTCAATATTTTTTCTCACAAATGAAAGGATGGCGAGGTTTTGATAAAATACTTCATATCCTAATAGGAAAACAAATGCATATGTGAATATAGGCAATTGTAAGATGCTATATGCAGAAAGCAGCGCAATATGATTTATATTGGCTGCAGAATTTAAGTGCACCCCCTGCTCACTGCTAAATTCACCCTACACAGCAAAGTTTTTGTAAGTTAATTCTACCAGTGCAGCTCCTGCAAGGGTTTACGTGAAAAACCACATTTGATCTGGCGAAGTTTAGATAATCGACCCCTAAGGACTTCATACTATAAAGCTCTGAAGTGAGATTATCTAAAATGAAATCTATCCGTACTTCCCAAATCGCTATGTTCTAGATTCTGAATTTTGCTATAGCTCTCTAGTGCAGGGGTGGGCATCTATCGGCCCTCCAGATGTTATGGACTACATCTCCCATAATGCTCTTTCAGCCATAATGCAGGCAAAGCATCATGGGAGATGTAGTCCACAACCACAACATCTGGAGGGCTGCTAATTGCCCACCCATGCTCTTGTGGATGTTCCTTGCATTTCTGGATGTGTTGGATAGACAAGCACAGTAAAATATAGCACTACATGAAATACATGTTTTGTTGCATTTACTCTTTGTGTTTGTATTTTAATTTACTTTTTACTTTAGATTTTGTCCTTTACGTTTCATTTAATTTACCTTTGTATTTTGTGTTTTAATGCATTTGATTTGTATATATAGTTTAGGATTGTGATTTGTAAACAATTTGTATATTTAACACATTTTGATCATACTTTCTGTATTTCTGAGTATATTTTACAAATTGCACTTTGTGTTATTTTTTTTAATAAAATGAATCTAACAATTTCAGAGAGTGGGTTGGCTAAGGTAGTTTTTTGGACTGGTAAATGTTCCTTGGGAGGGTCTACAGTTCCCTCTGAGCACAAAACTTCCAGAGTTAAACTACAGGATTGATAAGTACTTTGCAATTATTTTTTTAAACTATGCTTAATAAAATATTGTATGAGATTGCATCTGTGTTTAATATTCTTTGTAGAATTTAATGATCAGCAAAAGTTCCTTTTTATTTTTTTTTAAACATGTTAGAAAATATCATGGGTCGTATGAATGGGGTTAATATTGCTGAATTCAGTGTTTCTCTCTCCTGTGAATTATAAGAGGTAAAAAGAGGGTTTTATTGAGCGCAGCCCCATGTAGAGATAAGCTATGTAGATTTTTTTTTACTAACAAACATGTATTCATTGTCACGATTTGAAAATTGCTTATTTTGTTACTGCTGTCTTCGATTCTGTCATATTATTAAAACTCTGAAGGACTTTCATGCTAGGTTCTCCTCCATGTTTAACCTCCAAGGTGTGTGATCAGAATGTTTTTAGGGGTCCCATGGACATTGTTGTATAATTTGCTGATTAAATCACCGCAACAAAGTATCTATTAATTGTTAATTATGTAAATGTTCAGTCGTTCACTTATCTTTCTGTCTATTAATCTATTGTATCATCTCATTGTCTAATTATTTATTTATACATTATTATATTATACATGAGCAAACTGTTAGTACCTAGTCACTTAATCTACCTCTTTCTTATTTAAAAAAACAGAATGTTTTTGTTTTTCCCACAATCATTTAATTTATAAATCAACAAAATAAGATATAATGTGAAATTATTCCAATGATTGTTATTGGGATTATGTCATGCACACAAAAAATATTCATATTATTTTACACTACTGTCGATCAACAAATCTCATCTGTCGCAATGAAATACATTAACTTAAAGGGACAATATACAGAGGCAAACAGCTGATAGGAGTTAGTTGCATTCAAACCTGCTGCATACAATCATTATTATGCAGTGTTTAGGTGTGTGGGGGGGTTAAGAGGCAAAACAGCTATTTCCAATTACAAAATAAATGTAAAGGAGTTATTTGCACAAAAATTAATACACTCAACAAGGGTAAAATGTTTTTTTTGGAAGCACATACAATGGGCCCTATTTTTTAAGATGCAGTTGTAGCATTTGGGTCCTCAGTGTTTCAGGCTTACCTGAGCCTCTCCAACCTAAACTGTGGTGTTCTTAAATCATCACTATCCGATTCTATCTGGATGGTTGGCACACAAGTAGGGGGCGGCATTGCAATGATAAATACGGGCAGCGGATGCTGGCAGATTGCTGTGAAGAAAGCCTATCGAATGAGGTTAAAATGATAACTGGAGCCCAATATCTCTTTGAAACAATATACAAAGATGATTCATCTTTGCATAATGTACAGTATAAGTATTTACTATTGTGTGTGCTGCTCATTATTCAACAAATACATTAACCTCTTGAGTGCTAATGATGGCTCGCACATTTTTTCAGTCAGGTGCCAACAACGGCTTAGAGCCCTCGCTAGCACTCACCTACCTTGAGGGCAATCTGGGGGATCCCACCTACTCCCACCCCGGCGATCTGGCCTGAATAGTAAGAGGCCTCGCCGGGGCTTCACGTTTTGTGTGGTGATGTCACGCGCAATGACATGATGACGTCACTGCACAACTTTATTTAAAATGAACAATGGACAATATAGGGAGATGGGGCATGCTGCTTAGAAGCCTGTATCTCAGGCATCTAAGCAGCTACAAACCCCCAAGACCCACTGTTGGAAAGGTAATCGCTAACCTTTCCAACAGTATAAGTCTTGTGGATTTGGAAAAAAAAGTAAAATATATTAAAAAAAAGTAAAAAATAAATAAATAAAAAGCTCAAAACCAGCTTAGCAGTCAAAGGGTTAAAGATATCGAGCTTGTGGCCCCGTGTTTCTGGCGAGTCTTCAGAAGCAGCGGTCTCCATGACCGCTGCTCCATAACCCAGTCTGCCTGCCAATCGGGTTATGATCGGGATGATTGACACCTCCCTGCTGGCGGCCCATTGGCCGTGAGTTTGCAGGGGGTGGAGTTGCTGGTGCAATGCTCTCTGCATTCAGCGAGGTCTTGAGGACCTGATCCGCACTGTCGGATCAGGTTCGCAAGACCGTTGATACATAGGCCTCATGGTGTAGTGTGAAACATTTTTGCATTGGAATTTAGGTTAAGTTTTTTTGCAATTGAAATATCTGTTGTGCTCATGGAAACCATAGTTAAAATAAACATTTAAATATCTTTGTGTAGAGACAGATAAGATAAGGAGATGTGCACTTTTGCAGACTCAGTCCATTTCAATTGGCTTCTTTTTGAGAACAATAGGTGGTGATTTAATGAGCAAAAGCAGCTATTTCAAAAACAAACCAACAATCTAAATGAGCATTTTCCAAAAGATTTTATAGTCTGCAGTTGCTACAACAATTCATAGGGAACACATTAAAACCTCTCCTTTAATATTACAAATGGACCATATTTTATCTGCTGGAGTGTATTTAACTGTTTGCAAATAATTCATTTTGCCTTTATTTTGTTATTTGAAATAGTTTATTTGCCTGTAGAAGCCACATCTTATTCAGAAAATCTGAATAACAAACCTATTCTCTGTAGAAATCTATGTAATAAGGAAACAATGGCACTAATTATTCTCCCAATGGGGATGGAAGAAAGACATCAATTTTTGTATCTGAAATAGCTGGTTGTGCTTATTGAACTCCCCCCACCCCCCAGACATAATTAGCATTTTAATATTTAACTTTTGGGCAGTGTGTTCAGAAATAAAGTACATTAGCTGGTCTATTTTACACGTAGGCTTAGCTCATTTATGAGAGTGTCCTTGATTGAGATACAGGGGCATATTAATCAAGGTCTGGCGGACCTGATCCGACACTGCATATCAGGTCCGCCAGACCTCGCTGAATACGGAGAGCAATACGCTTGCCGTATTCAGCATTGCACCAGCAGACCTGCTGGTGCAACGCCGCCCCCTGCAGACTCGCGGCCAATGGGCCGCCAGCAGGGGGGTGTCAATCAACCCAATCGTACTCGATCGGGTTGTATTGTGGTGATGTCTGTCCACCTGCCCAGAAGACTCGCCAGAAACAGGGGCCATCAAGCTCCATACGGAACTTGTTAAATAGAGCCCTAAGAGTGCAGATAAAGTTTATTGAGCCCAAGATAAATTCACACCACCTATGATGTTTTTTTTTGTTTTTTTGAGCCATTGTAAATATTGATGTTCTTAAAGGGAAATTCCAGCCAAAACTGGAATCCACACGGATGCATTTCAGTTTTGAATAGAAGCATTTTTGTCATATAAATGTATTGGCAAAAATGCTTCTAATTAAAACTATAACTTTTACAAAACTGTATTTAAGTATGCTCCGTGCACCGGCATTTTATACACAGCTCTTGCTCAGAGAGTCTAAGGTGCTTGTAACATCTGTTAATGACTCAATTTGTTAATTGCTGACTTGATACAAACCCCACTGGCACTCTAAGCAGCTGCAATATTTAAAATGCTGGTGCACTGAGAATATCTAGATATGCTTCACATGCACGTGTAGAGAAATGTTAACACTAAAACACTGATAACATTTACTAGAAGCATTGTTGTTAATAGATGTATATTGCAAATATGTTTCTATTCAAATATGTAATTCATCAATGTGCATACAATGCCCATTTTTGCCATTACATAAGCAAATTCTTAAATAGAACCACCTCGTTTTTTCTCACAACTAGGGATGTGCGAATGTGTTTATATTCTAATTCGAATGTTAGAACGAATGTTATTGTAGAAATTCGATTTACATAATCAAATGTTTATAAGAACGAATATTCTCAAAAATTCTATAATCGAATGCTATTTACAGTTTTCGAATGTCACTTTCGAATTCAAATGTTCATAATTAGATTGAATGCCCACATTTGAAATTTCGAATGTAACATTCGATTTGACAAATACTATTCAGAAGTCCAATAGTTCATGGGGTGGGGAATTAAGTAAATTGATTCATAATAAATACAAATATATCAGTTTGAATGTTTCTATTTCGAATTTTGCATAATTCAAATATTACATTTAAAGAAAATATTAGAAATACTACAACAAATATATAAATTTAAATTTTTCGAATTCTAATATTGCATAATTCGAATACATGAAACGAATGTTAGAATGTTGTACAAACATCTGAAATTCGAAACGAACGTGTTAAAATTAGTTAAATTTTTTGAATGTTTCAAAACATTCGCCCATCCCTACTCACAACCAATAGAATTACAGCAGGGCCTCTCAATCTGTCCGAGATTTTTTATCTACGGATAGTTTAGGAAGCTTTTTAAAGGGACACTCTAGTCAAAATTAAACATTCATGATACAGACAGAGCAAGCAATTTTAAACATCTTTCCAATTAACTTCCATTAACAAAATGTGCACAGTCTTTTTATATTTACACTTTTAAATCACCAGCTCCTACTGAGCATGTGCAAAAATTCACAGAATATACGTATGTGCATTTGTGATAGGCTTATGACTGTCACATGATACAGGAGGAGTGGAAATAAAGATAACTGAAATTTGTCAGAAAAAAATCTATTACTCATTTGAAGTTCAGACTAAGTGCTATTGCATTATCTTTTTATCGTGTATTTGATGATTATGCTAATCTACTTTATTTACTGGTTCTTTAACTAGCAGTATTTTAGGTTTAGATGAATAAATCTGCACTGCAAAACTATCAGCTGCTTCCACAAGGTAAATTTCCTTCTATATGTGATAGGAAATCATATATACTAGAAAATAAAGTAAAAAAAAACAAACAGAGAGAAACTTTAAAAAATTATCAATTTAACCCAATCAGTTTGGTGGCACTCAAGACAGTAGGAATTCATGCATTTTATATTATTATTTTTGATTTTTTTTTATTATCATTATTATTATTTTATTTATTTGTTTATTTATGTATTTTTTGCTTTATTTTTTAGCTGTATTTAGCCGCTTGTAATATCTTTTAAGTTTATCATTATTTTGGTACTCAGTTACACTTTAGGGCAATAGATTGAAAACAAGAAAGAGCCACTAAACTATGGAATAATTATAAATATGCAACTTGAAAAATAAGCTAATTTAGATAACGTCTCGATTAGATTTCATTTGTTTTCCTGATTTAAAATCAGTTAATCCTTTCCACGGTGTATTAATTAAAGGTAGAGAAGAACAGAGAAATACAACATCATGAACGTAAGAAAAGTATTATGGAAATTGTTAGAAAAAAACCTGAATACACTTTTAAGCATGGTGCTAGAATAAGGATGGATAAAGGTTGAATTTAAAAATGAATGATGGATAAATGTTTGAATTTTAATATTTGAACACCATAATGAATATTCCCCTTGATGTTTGTTCTGCTTTTTTTTAATGTACATATAGAACAAAAGTATGAAGTTATCAATCAAATGTTTTAATGTAACAATAGTATATCAATTATATGCTCAAGTCTATAAGAATCAATAGTTAAATGTAATATTCAATAATCGATAAAATACATTTTATAGAGGGATAACAAAATAACTTTTTTTAGGGGGGGGGGGAACAAATGTTGAACAATCAACATAATTTTGGCATTTCTTAAGAATGAGTGAATGCACTCATTAATTTTAAAGAATGTGCTAAAACACTCATCCATCCTTATTAAAGAGACAGTATATTCAAAATTAAACTTAAAGGGACATGATGCTTAACTGTTAAAGTAGCATATCTGTAAAAAGCAGACTGGAAAATATCACCTTAACATCTATATGTAAAAAAAAATAACTTTTATGATTCAGATAGCAATTTTAAGAGACTTTCTATTATCAAATTATTCACAGTCTTTTTATATGCATACTTTCTCAGGCACCAGTTACTACTGAGCATGTGCAAGAATTCACAGTGTATACATATGGGAGTCTGTTATTGGCTAATTGCTGTCACATGATGAAGGGGGCCAGCAAATTAAAGTAAATTTTAAAATTTGTCAGAATAAGTGCTCTTGCATTGTCTTTTTATTGTGTACTTGTTGGTTGTAAATGCTATTATATTTAATATAAAGGCTCTACAGCGTGCTAAAGGTAAGTATTTTACGTTCCAGGTGAAATGTAAATGTTCCTTGAATGATCAGTATTTGTTTAGTTTAAAATAAAACAATAACCGACTAGCATGGGCAACAAATATTCCCAATATAAAGGTTTTTGATAATTGAAATTGATAATGGAAGTAAATTGGAAAGTTGCTCATGACCTATCCAACCCATTTAAAGGGACATAATGCCTGTATGCTAAATCATTTTTTTTTTTTTTTTTTTTTTTTTTTTTTTTTTTTTTAAAAGGAGCTTTATTGAAAAATAAAGATATAAACATACAAACATCTCAACAATGTCTCATCAGGTTACAATATACAATCTCAAAAACAGAATTTATAGTTCTCGACAGACTATAGACATCCAAAGTGATCTAATTCAAATAAGCATTGTTCGAGAAATTGTCCGAGGTCCAAAGCTCCTGTTTTCCACATTTTCTTAGATTTTCTTGTAGCATGTGGACTATTAAAACAATCCAAACTTTTGAAATAACATTAACAATATGGTGCTCCGTAGAGCAGGTACAACTTTAAAAAAGAAAAAAAAAAAGGGGGATAACTGTATAGAACCGCACAGAAATGTCAGGTAAACAAGGCCTAACACAGGCGGCTGATACAATCAATAAGAAGAAAAAAGAGAGGAGAAGAAGAAGAAAGAGGGAGAGGGGAGAGAGAGAAAAAAAAAAAAAAAAAAAAAAAAAAAAAAAAGGAGGGGGGAAGGGGGAGTGGGAGAGGGGTAGGGTTCCATCAATAGGGGGAGGAGGAAGAGGGCAAGGGGGGAGGGGAAGGGGACAAGGCGCCAGCGAGTGGGGTCCTGTTCCATCATGGCTCAAGCCATTCGGATTTCACCTTCGCTCCAAAGTTGGAGCAACAGTTCATGGGTGTCCAGTTTGCCTATACGGGCATAGTGATATCTTTCCAAGCGTAAGAGGTTGGTCACCCCCTGTTTCCACTCCGAAGTCAGGGGGATTTGGGTCGTTTTCCACTTGGCAGGTATCAAGTTTTTAGCGCTTGTCAACATCAGCAACAGCAGTGTTCTCTTGGTCATATCCGAAATTTTTGTGGGAAAGTGAAACAATAATGTCTCCATGGTTTTTGGTATTTCTAGGTTCAATGTCAAATGGATGTGCTCCCAGACCTCCCTCCAGAACACTTCCAGCATAGGACAATCCCACCAGGTATGCTAAATCATTTTAACCCTTTGAGTGCTAAGCACTTTCCCACCTTGGTGCTAAGCTGTTTTAAGGTTTTTTTTTTTATTTCTTGGGGAAAAAAATGTTAAACTTTTTTTAGATCCCCAAGACTTACACTGTTGGAAACTGTTGGTTAGGCGATTACCTTTCCAACGGTGGGTCTTGGGGGTCTGTAGCTGCTTAGATGCCTGAGATACAGGCTTCTAAGTAGCATGCCCCCTGTCCCTATACTTAACACTGTTAATTTTAAATAAAGTTGCACGGTGATGTCATCACGTCATTGCGCGTGATGTCACCACGCATAACGTGAAGCCCTGGCAATGCCTGTCACTATGCAGGCCTGATCACCAGGACAGGAGCGGGTGGGAGCCCCCAGATCTCCCTCAAGGTGGGAGAGTGCTAGCGACGGCTCTGAGCCCTCGTTAGCACCTCAGTGGGACACTCTGTGATGGCTCAGAGCTGTCGTTAGCACTGAAAGGGTTAAAGGGATGTAGCATAACTGTAAAAAGCTGACAAGAAAATATTACCTGAACATCTCTATGTAAAAAAAGGAAGATATTTTACCTCAACGTCAACATTTCTTCAGCTTATAATACTAAGTGCTATTTGGCTTCAGCTACCATCAGCTGCATGTTGAAAATAAAAAGTCCTCGGACTAGCATCCTGATTGGCTGCTGAAAGTCCTATTATAATAGAATGTGGCTACTGAGAAAATTTTGAGGAAAAATATCTTCCTTTCGACCATAGTGTCCCTTTAATTCATTCTTTTTATACATTCAATATAAAACGTTGTACTTGCTAATATATAAATTATGTCACCCTTCAGTCAAGCTATTTAGGGTATGCTAATATATCACAATTTTTTTTTAAATTACATTAAATATTCACAGGCATTCTATCGGCAGTCTACAAAAATAGAATGTTTATGTATTTTGTGGGTAAGTTCTATCAAAATGTAATAGTTTCCCAGTGGACCAAGTGCATTTACATTTTATGACCATACGTATATGCCGTTGCTTTATAGTACATGTAAAAATAGTTAAGTGTAATCAAGACAGCGCACATCAGTACTGAGGTCTGAAGAGTAAACTATATTAATACCTAAGTAGATGCTGAAAAAAATCAATGACAGATATAAATGGCTGGTATGTATAGCATAAGAAGCATCACACTGATCCAATAAAAATATTGATAATACTTCCTGACAGTTAAAGGACTATATTAAAACATGCAATCCATTATTCAGGAACTTCAAGCAAGGTTGCAGTAGATAAGACTGCCATTAAGTGACATTTTGCGCTATTATCAAAAAGCCCTGTCTTATTGGATTTCTTAGGCACAGGCTGTACGTACTGTTAGTTTATTGTACAATAAGATTTATCTTAATGTAGATTAACAAAGAAAGCTGGAAACAAAAATAAATTACTACCTCAACATTTTAGAAAAAAAACTAAATGTGTTAGAAATATATTTTTCTAAAAGAAAAAAAAAAGGAATGACTTTGGCACTCCAGAGGTTTTGTAACTACATTTCCCATGATGCTTATCCAACATTTCCCATGAAGTTCAGACACTTTAAGATGACTATGCAAGCTGGCTGAGCATCATGGGAAATATAGTTCAAAAACCTCTTGAGTTCCAAGGTTGAGAACCCCTGTGGGTAAGTGGAGCTTAAAGGGATATTGTACACTAGATTTTTCTTTGCATAAATGTTTTGTAGATGATCCATTTATATAGCTCCTCTGGGAGTGTTTTATAAGAAAATTATATTTTTGCTTATTTTTTAAGAACATTTTGCTGATTTTCAGACTCCTAACCAAGCCCCACAGTGTAACATCCTTTCTCTGCACTATAGGGTTAACGTCTGTAGCCTCTCTCTCATTCTCATTATGCTTTATAAGGCACACCTCTGCATCTTTTCCTTGCTTGGTATTGATGATCTAATTCTAAGTACTGGCCAATCAGTTTCTGCCACCAGGACTCCGTGTTTACTGAACCTGTCTGTGTCTTGAAACTACTCCTCTGCTGCATCCTAATCTTCTCTTCATTCTCCCGGCTCTTCTGTACAAGCATCGGAGATCTCAGCTGACAGGCGGGTGACGTCACCGACGGCCGTTGTGTTCCTTCGCTCACGCCACGCTACTGACTTCCTCTCTGCCGCAACCGCTGCTTAATCCAGCTCTGCAAGTATCTGTTTATTACTAAAACAAACTTCAACATATCCACATATCCTTTATCTACGCTTGGTAAGCGTTTCCATTTGCTTCATTGTCCTGTAACATTTACCCATTTGAATTACATACGATTTAGCATTATTCGTTTACCTAATATTTACCTATTTCATACTGTTTTACATATCTGTATCATAAGTTACCAGATAGCCAAGCATATTTCCAGACCTATATGCTGAACTGTCCTTAACTATATTAAACATCCTAATATGTTATACATATATATACAAGTCATTATTTATATGTGCAAATTGGGATAACATATTTATTGACTGCATGACTTCAGTTATTCATGTAAATCAAGACAACAATATTGAAATGTTTATGTCTGAATTGTTACAGAATACCAAGCCTAACAAAAAAGGTGTGATGAACCCTGTGGAGCTCTCCAATTATGTGGTTACATTAGGCCAAAAGGTAGATCAGCTAAATCAAGGCCTCAGAGATCTACAGGTAGAAAATCAGACCTTAAAAAATATAATCAATGAAGGCCTGACTCCTGCATCACAACACACTGAGTCTCTTCCAGAACCACCTGTTAGTCCACCTGACAAATTCAGTGGAGACAGGAAGCAATTCAGACAGTTTATAAATGCATGCACTTTATTTTTTTCTCTAAAACCTAAAACCTTCCCTAATGATAAGATTAAGGTTTTAACAATGATATCATACTTAAGAGGGGAACCCCACATTTGGGCTGATTCTCTTTATGAGCAAAACAGCCCTGTTATTAACTCCTTGGAAAATTTTCTTAGCTCACTTTCTTCCCTTTATGAAGATCCCCACAGGCAAAGTACTGCTGAACATAAACTTAGAAGTTTAAGACAAAATAAGAGGGCTGTGGAGGATTATATCTCCGAGTTCAAAATCTGGCAATTGGACTCCGGTTGGAATCAGGTTTCCTTAAAGAGTCAATTCAGATTGGGTTTATCTGAACCTATCAAAGATGAGTTTGCCAGACTAGATTTGCCTGATGACTTAGAAGCTTTAATGCAACTGAGTATTAAGATAGATCACAGAATCAGAGAGAGAAAACAGGAAAAAATTTCCCATGACACCAACATCAGATATCATGACGCAAGAACAACAACTCAGAGTACAAAGGGAGCAGAGGAGCCTATGGACATAGGGACCATCAAAGGACCTTTGACCCCTGAGGAAAAGATCAGACATAGACTTAATCATCTATGTCTGTATTGTGCTTCAAATGACCATGATGTTTCTACTTGCCCAATACTCAAAAGAGTTAAAAGGGGTAAGGAAACAGACACTGAGTTAACTTTGAAATTTTACTAATACTCAGGTAACAAACTGTCTCATACCTCTCTCTTTACAGTGGGACCACCACCGCCTCTGCTCTGAAGCTGTCATAGATTCTGGGGCATATTCTTGTTACATAGATTCAGCACTTGTATTGTTAAATAAAATTCCACATGTTAAAAAGCAAAAGCCAGTATTAGTGCGTCTCATTGATGGTAAACCATTAGAATCCAGACCTATTACACATCAAACTATCCCCATTAAGGTTTCATCACAAAATAACCATCATGAATTTATCACATTTGATGTGTTATCCTCTCCCATATTTCCCCTAGTCTTAGGGCTTAAATGGCTTAGACTCCATCAACCTATGATACTCTGGGATTCTAATAACATACATTTTACATCCAGTTACTGTAAGTCCACATGTATTCCGCATATACCATTGCTTGCACTCACTGAAACCAAAATTCCAAAACAGTACACAGATTTTGAATTAGTCTTTTGTAAAAGAGAGGCTGAATCTCTTCCACCTCATCGGCCATATGATTGCCCAATTGACTTAATTCCTGGTTCTGACAAACCTTATGGGCACATATTCCCGCTATCTGAATCAGAATTGTCACATTTAAAGACATACATCAATGATAACCTACGAAAAGGCTTTATAAAACCTTCAACCTCTCCAGCTGGGGCAGGTATCTTTTTCGTTAGGAACAAAGACCATTCCTTACGACTGATTGTGGATTATAGGGAATTAAATAAAAGAACCATAAAGAATCGCTACCCCCTTCCCTTGATCCCTGAATTAATCGAAAGGTGCAACAATATTTACAAAACTTGACCTAAGGGGGGCGTATAACCTTATCAGAATGAGACCTGGTGATGAATGGCTCACCGCATTCAGAACCCGATACGGGCTGTATGAATATATGGTGATGCCTTTTGGGCTCTGTAACGCCCCTGCCACCTTTCAAAGATATATTAACGACATTTTCCGAGATTTACTTGATACCTCTATGGTCATATATCTAGATGATATATTGATATATTCTTCTAATATGGAAGACCATGTCAAACAAGTTCGAACAGTACTTTCCAGGTTACAAGCACATCAATTGTATGTGAAAATAGAAAAATTTATTTTTCATTCACAGGATATCACATTCTTGGGTTACCACATAACTCCACAAGGCATATCCATGCAAAATGATAAGGTCTCTGCTATTCAGGATTGGCCGACTCCTAAATCAAAAAAAGATGTTCAGAGGTTTCTCGGTTTTTCCAACTTTTACCGGAAATTCATAAGAGATTTTGCACGCATAGCAAAGCCTCTAACTGAATTGACGAAAAACAACACTTCTTTCACCTGGACACACTCAACAAATGAGGTGTTTCAATACTTAAAAAGATGCTTCACTACTGCACCTATATTGTCTTTTCCCAAATCCAATCTTCAATACATTTTAGAAGTTGACGCATCACACTATGCCATCGGTGCCATACTCTCACAAAGGCCATCACCCCAAGAACCTATTCATCCTATAGCATTTTTTTCCAGGGTCTTAACAGCTTCAGAGCTCAATTATCATGTAGGGGAGAAGGAACTGCTTGCTATGAAGTCAGCTCTGGAACATTGGAGACACCTGTTAGAGGGTACTGACTTACCCATACAAATATATACAGACCATAGAAACCTCCAATACCTTAAGACTCACCGAACACTAACTTCCAGACAAGTCAGGTGGAGTCTTTTCTTTTCAAGGTTTTCATATAACATAACCTACAGACCTGCATCAAAGAATACCAAAGCTGACATTCTCTCAAGACTCCCCGAAAAACCTAAACAACCGACTCCCTATGGTACCATAATTCCTGAACATTGTTTCCAAGAAACTCTTGGTGTTGCCTTTAACGAGGATTTTCAATTCCAAAAGGAACAAAACAGTGATATTACCTTGCCAGAATCACTGCTAACCAAAGGCACTGATGGAATGTACTATAAGGGGAACAATCTGTATGTACCAACTTCATTGAGATCGAACATTCTCAAGTCTATGCATGAGTCATGCCTCACAGGTCATCCAGGAATACAAAAGACCCTAGAATTAACTAAGAGGTATTATTGGTGGCCACAAATGACCACTGATATACAAAAGTATGTACAATCTTGTGAGATTTGCACTACTTGTAAAATTGGAAGAAACAAGCCGGTAGGTTATTTATTGTCATTACCCATACCTGAAAAACCTTGGACTCACATAGCTGCTGATTTTATAGTGGAACTGCCTAAATCATCTGGTTATAACACTATTCTGGTAGTCGTTGATTTATTCACGAAATTAGCACATTTTATTCCCTTTCACAAACTTCCAACATCTTTGGAAACTGCAACATTATTGATCAACAACGTCATCAAATTACATGGGTTACCTCTTTCCATTACCACGGATAGGGGTACCCAGTTTACGTCTCGGATGTGGAAAGAGCTCTGTATCTCATTAAATATCGAACAACGTTTGAGTACTGCTTACCATCCCCAAACAAATGGTCAGACAGAGAGGACGAACCAGTGGTTGGAAGAATATCTCAGATGCTTCATAACACAAAATCAAGATAACTGGTCATCTCTGTTACCTCTGGCAGAATTCGCTCACAACAATGCCTATCATTCCACGATCAAGACCACCCCGTTTTTTGCAAATTATGGGTTTCACCCAATTTTTCATGTTAACCCTCAACATGACAGTCCATGCCCTGTTGTCAACGACACCACTAACAGCATTTCAGAAACTTTCTCCATTCTTGCTGACAACATCAAGGTAGCCCAAGACAGACAAAAGGTATACTACGACCTCAGAAGAGGACCAGCACCTAATTATATGATAGGGGATCTTGTATGGTTGTCAACAAATAATCTTCGTCTCAGTACACTGACTAAGAAGCTGAATAGGTATTTCATCGGTCCATTTCCGATTAAAAGGATTATAAATTCCAATGCTGTCACCTTGGACCTTCCTGATAAGTATAGAATACATCCCACCTTCCATGTTACCTTACTCAAACCTTATAACGAACTTAGGAAAAGTTCATCAGGTACTTACCCACAGGTACCCATCGTCCCAGACTGTGAGTTTGAGGTTGCAAAGATACTGGATTCTAGGATAGTTTCTGGCAGGTTACAATACCTGATTCATTGGAAGGGTTACTTATCTGATGATGACTATTGGGAGCCAGCTGTTAACCTGTCTGCACCAAGGTTGGTGTCACTGTTCCACCGTCGGAATCCGGACCGGCCTCATCCTTGAACCTCGGAGTGGTTCATTTTAAGGGGGCCCTCTGTAACATCCTTTCTCTGCACTATAGGGTTAACGTCTGTAGCCTCTCTCTCATTCTCATTATGCTTTATAAGGCACACCTCTGCATCTTTTCCTTGCTTGGTATTGATGATCTAATTCTAAGTACTGGCCAATCAGTTTCTGCCACCAGGACTCCGTGTTTACTGAACCTGTCTGTGTCTTGAAACTACTCCTCTGCTGCATCCTAATCATCTCTCCATTCTCCCGGCTCTTCTGTACAAGCATCGGAGATCTCAGCTGACAGGTGAGTGACGTCACCGACGGCCGTTGTGTTCCTTCGCTCACGCCACGCTACTGACTTCCTCTCTGCCGCTACCACTGCTTAATCCAGCTCTGCAAGTATCTGTTTATTACTAAAACAAACTTCAACATATCCACATATCCTTTATCTACGCTTGGTAAGCGTTTCCATTTGCTTCATTGTCCTGTAACATTTACCTATTTGAATTACATACGATTTAGCATTATTCGTATTTATATCATTTACCTATTCCATACTGTTTTACATATCTGTATCATAAGTTACCAGATAGCCAAGCATATTTCCAGACCTATATGCTGAACTGTCCTTAACTATATTAAACATATATATGTATGTTATACATATATATACAAGTCATTATTTATATGTGCAAATTGGGATAACATATTTATTGACTGCATGACTTCAGTTATTCATGTAAATCAAGACAACAATATTGAAATGTTTATGTCTGAATTGTTACACACAGTGTCAGATGTATACACATGTTTACAGACCCCTACAGGTGCCTGTTTATGTTATCTGTCGTTTCATATGCAGGGAAGGAGGGTGGGGAGTGTCTGCTCTTTTTGTTTACCCAGCCCCTTTCAGTGGCTGTCCCAGACTACTTAATCAACAATGCTAAACTGGGAGCTTCTAAGTAAGTTTTTAAAAGGTTTTATACTGGATGTTTAGATCAGCATCTGAAAAAAGGGTGAAAACGATCAGTCCATTCATAAAAACAACAACTTTATTGAATCCTTAAAACAAAAGTGGCATGGAGGATCAATGGGGTACTGCGTATCAGACAGGCTAGATCAGTATCTGTGCATATTCTTCTTTATAGTAGTGTCTATAACATGCAGTTATGAATATGTATAACAAAGCACATGATAACTATAAGAAAACACATATATAGATATATTAAATATAAAATAAAGGTTTAATATTGAAAAAAAATGTTTTAACAATGATTTAATAATATATAGTATATGACAAGGTGGTGGTCTGGGAAGGGCTCAAAGGTGTAAATGTGTCTGTGTGTACAGTATATATAACAGAGATGTGTTGATTTGTTAAGAAAAAAAAATCAAAATAAACTTTCATAATTCAGATAGTGCATGTATTTTGCTTTGTTCTCTTGCTATTCTTAGTTGAAAGCTAAACCTAGGTAGGCTCATATGCTAATTTCTTAGACCTTGAAGACCGCCTCTTATCTAAATGCATTTTGACAGTTTTTCACACTAGAGGGCGTAAGTTCATGTGTGCCATATAGATAACATTGAGCTCACGCATGTGAAGTTACCTAGGAGTCAGCACTGATTGGCTAAATTGCAAGTCTGTCAAAAGAACTGAGATAAGGGGGCAGTCTGCAGAGGCTTAGATACAAGGTAATCACAGAGGTAAAACGTGTATTATTATAACAACAACAAAAACAAAAATTCCGGCATTGACTGTCCCTTTAATGCATATTTCCCACACATTCAGCTTAGTGCTCGAGCGATAGCTGACACAAGGCTTTACGAGTGGCATTTTAACTGTTGTGTGCATAAAAAATGTTTAGTTATTTGTAATGAAAGAACTTTACAATATATTTCCGTTTTTTATTTTGCCTCTTTTTCTTTTAATTTAGCTCTGATGATTGAACAGTTTCTAATTCCTTGGAATGCACTCTGCTAACGTATCAAGGCTAACCCTGCTACATGCATGTCCCTAATTTTATTTATCAGATAACAGCAGCAAAACTATGCATTTTATACTAACTTTATGACAGTGTCTAGCCTTGCTGTCTGTGGGTTAAAGTCCAGATTGGCTCCCCCATATGAGACGCGAGTGCACCTGCATCAAAACAGCCCTTAAGCTACTTACACGGCTTTAAAAAAAGAGGCCTTAGAGTTAAGAGTAAAATCTAGCTACAAATATGATTTAATAAAACTAAAAATAATATACAAATTCAGCATTTGTGCTAGACATGTGCAAAATGTGCTTTCGGCTATGTTATGAGCACACAAATGCGGAATGTGGCGGCCACTATCCGCAATTGGCTCTTTTTGGAGCGAGATTTCTTCTTGTAAATGTTCAACACACTTAGATCGGTGCAAATCAAGATCTTAGTGTGTTTCTCCTTCAGAAGAAGAAATCCGGCTCTGAAAAAAGACAAATGCCACTAGCGGCCATATATCTCATTCACGTGTCTAATTTGTGCCAAATCCATTAAGTTGTATTTCCTTTTATACTTCCCAAGTTGCTTAGTTAATGATATCTGTGCAACTTTTTTTTGCTGCTTTACTGTGAAACTTTTAAAATTTCCAAAAATATTATGCTGTTTTGAGAGTCGATGAAAGGTTAGATTAGCAAATGTTTTCTTGGACATACATAGTTTTTTAATTAACACATTAAAATAGAAATGCAAGTGGATTTCATTTAAAATCACACTGTGTTTAATCTTTAGTACCATGATTGAATATTAGTTTTCATGGTCTATGTTTATTGACCTCTGTCTTTTTAAGACATTTATTTTAGAGTCCTTTTAAATACTGACACAGTTTAAAAAAAAAACAGAGAATATTTATTACATGAAATGTATTCTTTATAAATTTAGACAAGATATGGCTTATCTATTTATTTAGGCAACACCAGGGCTAATGTGAAATAAGAACTTATTGAATATGCACTACAGATGGGTAAATATTTCAGCACATTTGTTAAAAATAATTATTTGCTACATTTATTCATTCTTAAAGCAAAGTGAATGCTTGAAAAATATTTATTTTTTTAAGTACATTTTTAGTTGCATTTAGAGGTAAGCTTACTATCAACTCTTTGCTTTCCCTCCATTGCCTTACCTATTCTGAAATGACTGCATATTTAATTACCCATATTTATTAATCTAAATAAAATAAGTAAAGGACTATTAAATTGCATAATCAACAAATGCATAATAAAATACAATGCAAAAATACTTAAACCGACTTTGAAATGAGTAATACATCTATCTTTTGACAAATTTCAAAGATAATTCAATCTTCTATACCCCCTATATAATGTGACAGGCATAAATCAATCACAAATACATATACGAATATACAGGTAGCCCTTAGTTTACGCCGGGGTTAGGTTCCAGAAGGAATGATTGTAAATCGAAACTGTTGTAAATTGAAACCCAGTTTATAATGTAAGTCAATGGGAAGTGAGGGAGATAGGTTCCAGGTCCCTCTCAAAATTGTCATAAGTAACACCTAATACATTATTTTTAAAGCTTTGAAATGAAGACTTTAACAGCATTATAAACCTAATAAAATAATCACACAAAACAGACTTCACTTGAATTTTTCTGCAAACAGTTCTTTCTATGCATTAAAATCTGGACTGATTTATAGACAGGAAGATCTTGTTCCTTTGAAATCTGCTCAATAGCTCAGGTCTGGTTAAACTGATTCATTTCAGCTTGCTTGGCTTTGCTGCAGCACAAGCGGACAGCTCCACCTACTGGCTATTTTAATAAATGCACTGCTTCTCAATGCTTTTCAATAGCAGTCACATGACTGGAAAAAAAGGTTGTTATTCTGAAACGGTGTAAATTGAACCTTTGTAAAACGAGGGCCACCTGTACTGTGAACTCTTGCACATTCTCAAATTGCCTTCTGAAATTGGGTATAATAAAAAAAAACTGTGCAGATTTTAATGGAACCTAATTGGAAAGTTGTTGTTTTTTTTAATTCTATGCTCTATCTGAATCAGAAAAGTTAAATTTTTAATTTAGTGTCCCTTTAACTTTCAAATAAATCAGTTCTTAATCTACATTTTAATATAGGATGACAAATTATCTTGAAATACTTTCAGTGTGCTCTGAAAAACCATTTGATATGTGGTTGAGTTAAGATTTATCTTTGTAAGAAAAATCAGATCTCAAAGCCCCTGAAATACTTATGTCTTAGACACCTGACCTTCCCTTTGTGTTTCTAAGCTGCCAAAATTTCTCTAGAGCAGGGAATGAATTTTTGTTAGGTTAAGGAACTGTCTTGATAATGAATATTAAATTGAATCTAGTCAAATTATGATACTGAATTGCTTATTAAACATTTACTGTACTGTGAGACAGTGACTGAATTGATATCTAGTGCTTTAAAAAATGGGATATGGTTCAACTCTCATGTACAGAAAGACAAATGTCCTTTAGCTGAAAATATACAAATAAAGAACCCGAATTTAAATTATCAGCATACTGCATCTGTAACTCATTTCTACAAAGCACTTCTCTTTTCATTTTACATGAAGACAAAGTCACAATGAACTGAGTTTGGTAATTATATTTAAAACAATTGCTCTTGCTGAAGAGTCACATTACAATGATAAGTAAGGTCATAATTGTGTCTTTTTTGTAACAATAGTGTTCACGTCCTCTATGGGTTTTTAGCAATGTTGGAATGCTAGATATACTGTATTTAGCTAATTTGCAGTTTAGCCCTATTATATATAAATTGTCACTGTGCATAATATACTTAAAGGGACATTTTATAATAGATTTTCTTTGCATAAATGTTTTTTAGATGATCCATTTATTTAGCTTATCTGGTAGTGTTTTTATAACAATCTAAAGCTTTGCTTATTTGTTTTAAGAACATTGTGCTGATTTTCAGACTCCTAACCAAGCCCTACAGTGTCAGCTGTATACACACGTTTACAGACTTATGGCTAGTTGTCTACATCAAATATAAAAAAAATTGTCAATTGTATCAATTGTAGTGTAGAAAAAAAAGCTTTGTGTTTGCTGATTTGTGTTTAATAAATGAGGAAAAAAAAACATTTAGAGATATTAATGCTGACTTAAAGGGACATTCTGGTCAAAACTGAAATGTACAAATATGAATTACATCTTTGAATAGAAACATATTTAGAACATTCATATAGTGGCAAAAATTATTCTGTTATAGTGTTAACATTTTTCTCTGCATGTGCATGTGAAGCATATCTAGATATAATCGGTGCACTAGAATTTTAAATGCTGCAGCTGCTCAGAGAGCCAGTGTATCATGTCAGCAATTAAACTGTTTCATTACCAGATGATAGAAGCACCTTAGGGATTCTGAGCTTGTGATGTGTTTAAAATGCTGGTGCACTGTGCATAGTTAAGAACACTCTTGAAACAGCTACAGCTTTTATTAGAAATATTTTGTGTTTAGCCGTGTGTCTTTATTTGTGGAGATTAACCCCTTAAGGACCAGCGATGTACCCCGTACATTGTTGGTCTTTCTATGGGGATTGTATTTTTAATAGCACGGTCTCGCTACCAGCGGCAAGATCGCTTTATTTTTGGTGGTCATCTGGAGGGAGGGTATAACAGTGTGGTCCTGCAGCTCACAGTGAGACCCGCGCTATTAAAACCAAGAAAACTCTTAACTCTCAGCGTCATACAGGGTATATTGTGGCCGTTAAGGGGTTAAACATGTAGAGATGAAGAGCCACTAGTGCTAAAATTATATCCTCTAATGCTATAGAGCATGTAATTGTTCTGCTATACAGGCCCTTTATCTGTATAACACAAAAACTTCCATATTTGATCAAACTGTTAAATTATATTTTATTTTTTTAAGTCATGGTGTCCTCATTAGCCAAGCTAATTACGTTGTGTGGTTGGTGGATATGTTCAAGTGATATACTATTTCTGGTGGCATTAATAGACTGCAAACAAATACAGGATAGTGTAGGCACAGACATAGAAACATAAATTTTGATGGCAGATAAGAACCAGAAGGTCTATTCTGCTCATTTTTCTTTCTGAAGTATAAGCTTAATTAATTCTCAGGATAGCCTTACACATATCCAAAGCATTTGTGTTTTACGTTACAGTATTTGTCCTTACTACCTCTATTGAAAGTCAATTTCATGAATCAACAAGACTGAAAGCAGAAATATAGGCAGAGAAGACTGGATGTGCTACAAGGTTCTCAATAAACAGGACCCAACTGACCATGCTCTCTCCCTGAAAACAGTACAGGCGAAAGCCAGTAGCCTTAGTATGGGCTCTTTTTAATGGAACCGTAAAGTCCAAATTCAAGTTTTGTGATTGAGAAAGAGCATGCTTAAAGCAACTCTCCAATTGACTTATATTATTGATTTTGCTTTGTTTTCTTAATATCCTTTTTTAAAAGCATAAAATATAGAAAAAACAACACTAGCAAAAGTGTGTTTTAGGAAAAAAGAGAGGTGCGCCTATTCAATGCTATTCCTAAGGTGAAAGTTATAATTATGATATTTTCTATTATTTTCTGTAAAGAATATATAATAAACAATAATACAACACTAAAATTATATATATATATATATATAAATGATCAACAAATGAAATATAATAAATACTTATTGGATTCCTCGGTATTGATATACAGAAAAAGAAATGTCCATGTATATTCAGTATACTGAAAAGTCCCACAATTCTTGAGAAATTAAATAGTGTAGATAGCCCCAGGAATCAGCAGCTCTCTCCAAAATATACGTAGAAATGAAGCTTGGTCCTGGGAATGACAAAAGAGGGAAGAGGCGCTCTGGTGCAGATAAACCCAATAATGAGTGAGATTTCCAATAAAAGAGAAGTACTAATACTCACAAAGGTAATTGCACTTCCAGTGCAATAATCCACAAGCCGAAACTTCTGAGCCGTTCGGCTGACTCTTTCTCTCCCGGTATGCTCCCGGCAACAATCAGGCCCCGGTATGCTCCCGGCGACAATCTGGCCCCTAAGAGAAATGAAGCATAGAACACCTTTGGTGCAGATAACCCTGACCAATATGGAACTACTATCAGTGGGTAGGTGTAAATACTCACAAACGTGTGTGCACAATCAGTGCAATATCGAGCGGACCGAAACTTTATAAAGCCGTTCGGCTGACTTCCGAAAAATGTGGCTATTGCTCTCACAAGTCCAGTGGAAAAGAACAGTTCAAGGCAAGGTAGAACAATATAAAAACTTTTATTAAAATACTTAAAACTTCGCTACGCGTTTCTCGGCTGCTCGCCGTTTCATCAGGCTCATAAATTTAGTGAACTACCTTGCTGTCTTAAAAAGGCTGAGTTAACCAATGGGGATAGTTTGCATATTACACACCCACCGTAACTCCCCCACCAATGGAGATGGTTTAAATGTTGCACACCCACCATAACATGTGTATTGATTGATTAGGTGCTACACCTCTTGCAAAAACTTTATAACTAACAAAGTTATATCTCAGCTATCGATAACATACTATTACAGATATCAATATATACATATTCGTGACAACATCGAACAACATATTGCTGGTAAACATAAAGACTCAACTTATATCTGATACACGACATATGCGCAATGATCTAAATTTTATACATGATATGTACAAATAAATGTCCTATAAATTCTAAGTTTCAGGGGATTAACCCTGCCTTATATAAGTATATGATCTGTGTACATAATACCCTCGCTGTGTTATTGATATGACACTTACATACATGATGCCGTGCTTCATGAATCATACATGTATAGTTACTGCTTGTTAACATAATACATAATACATAAATCTCAATGTGTTTCTAAGTATTTTGGATATTGTCCAATTTGGTTTAGGGGATAATATCATTCTATTATTTGAATCTAAACATTCTATATAATCCCAAATTACGGTTTCATGCCCTTTGTGTTTTTAAATAAATTTATAATAGCATTAGTAAACTTATAATAAAAATTGAAATTCTGTGATACTGTAGTTCCTATAGTACCTATACCATATGTGTGTCCTCTACGTGATGATATGTCGAGGAGGATATATCCTAGATGTAGTGCTAATGTGAATCTAGGTTATAGGGATATTAGTGTATGTGCCCTTAATGTGGTGAATCTATAAGTAGCATTTGTCTAAGGGGAATACTAATTAATTCTAAATATAAAAATGCTACTGGTGATAAGTATGACTAGAAATGGGTAGTGTTAAGAAACTATAAATTGTAATGCAACAATTAATTAGTGTAGCTGTGCTTGTAAATGTCTAAAATTTTAGAGTGAAGGGTGAAATGTCTATATGGTCTAATGTTGTGTTAAATAGAAAAAATTAGTAGAACACGGTTTGTATAGACACCTATTCTAGAATGTGAGAAAGTGTGTGTACGAAGATTGTGAAATCTAAAGTGGAATCTTGTATATACCTTTATTTTATTACTGTTGTAGATAGATCCCATTATGATTGGGATAGTTCCTATTTCTATAACTTGAGTATTGGAATTCAAATTCCTTGGTCTTAACCCAAATCGTGTGTAGTGATGTTTTTATATCTATATTTATATTAACTCTTCTGAACCATATTGGCTTTGGAAAGGACTCCATATATTTGGTATATATATATGTTATTCTGAATATATGTGTGTATTTGAGGATACCAATTCCGAGCATTCTAAACAAACATCTGGGATAGAAGACAGAGTATAATAGATATATGATAATACTACCTGCAGGATAAGGCAGAGAGAGACACACTCCTTGGATTATGGATAAATGGATCTTAAAAAGCTGCTAGATCCACATTAAGATTGAGACCCAGAGGATGCATGGTCTTCAGTTTATGAATCCAGTATGTCTCTCTCTGCCTTAGCCTCAGGAATCTGCTGTATAAGTTGGAGGGTTCAATCTCCTCTATCGGCACTATCGTGTAACAGTTGGGGTTTCCTCCATGTTTTTTATGGCAGTGTTTAATAACACTATGGGATTTCTTATTTCTAATGATACTACAGTAGTGTTCGGACCAGCGATGACTCAGACGTCTGATTGTGCGACCAATATATTGAACCCCACATTCACAGGATATTAAATATATAACATAATTGGAAGCACAGGTCATCCTACTTTTAATTCTATAAGTTTTAGTATCTACATGAGAACGAAAATAGAGTGTGCCATGACCGATGTGGTCACACATTTTACATCTAGGGATCCTACATTTGTAAGCACCCCTATTCATAATTGAACAACTATTGTTTTGGCTCTTGTTCCATTTGTGCGTGATTTTGCAAGCCTTATTGGTTTGATGTCTAACAACCTTACTAGGTGCTAAAATATTTTTCAGGGTAGGTGCCCTTTTATATACTATAGATGGACTATCTCCAATCAAATCATTAAGAACGGGGTCTCTCTTTAAAATTCTCCAGTGCTTCTGGAATATGTTTTTAATCTCCTTATGATTACTATTAAATTGTGTAATGAATCTAATTTCCATTGGTTTGTCAGCTCCTAATTTTGTTTGTTTATTGTCTTTTACCTGGACAAAATAATTTTCCCTTCTTTCATTTCTTGCTCTTTGATAACTGGACTCAATAAGTTCCATCGGATAGTGTTTTTCCTTGAATCTCTCTTTAAGAATAAGGCTTTGTTTATCGTAATCTGTTAGTAAACTACAATTTCTCCTTATTCTTTTAAATTGCCCATATGGGACATTCCTTTTCCAAGGGTGGTAATGATTACTGGAATAATCTAAGTAACTGTTACTGTCCACAGTTTTGAAGTGGGTAGAACTATCGATTCCACCGTTGCCATTAAAACACAAACTCAAGTCCAAAAAGACTACACTCTCTGAATGTATGCAGCTTGTAAATCTAAGTCCCCTATCATTGTTATTTAGATGGTTAATAAATTCTACTGCTTTGTCTTTAGAGCCATTCCACAAAAATATAAGGTCGTCTATGAACCTACCATAGAACACCAGGTTCGCCCCGAATTCAGATTGGTAAATAAATTGATTCTCGAAACTACCCATATACAAATTTGCAAAACTAGGGGCGAACCTGGTGCCCATGGCGGTTCCTTTGATCTGTAAAAAATATTTATCTTGGAACAGAAAATAATTGTGTTGTAAAACAAATAAAATTAATTGTAAAATAAATTGTTTTTGCAATGGTGGAATATATAGATCTTCTTCCAAATAGCTGGAGATTGCTATTACACCTTGATTATGAGGGATGTTAGAATAGAGCGCTTCTACATCACAGGTTATCCATAATAGATCATCTGTGATGGAAATATGTGTAAGTTTCTCCAGAAGGTCAGATGAATCTCTAATGTATGATTCGAGGTTAGTGACATATTTCTGGAGGAAGAAGTCTATGTATGCTGAAACGTTTTCTGTGAGGCTGCCTATGCCCGCTATTATAGGTCTTCCCGGGGGGTTCGCCGTATCCTTATGGATTTTCGGCAAATGGTAATAGAATGCACAGGCAGGCTCCTTTGGGATCAAGAATTCCCTTTCTCTTTTGGATACAATACCCTCCTGATGGGCGAAATTAATTAGGCCCGTAAGGGTCTGTAAATACCTAGGTGTAGGGTCTTCTTTAAGGAGTGAATAGTAGGTCTTATCCTCCAAAATACGGTTGGCTTCTTTTATGTAATCACTACGATTCTGTAGGACTATACCGCCCCCTTTGTCGGCCTGGCGGATTATTAGTTCAGTATTATTTTTTAATGTATCTAAGGCTTTTAGTTCATTTGGAAATAAATTTCGATTAGAAATATTTTTGGGAAGCTGTTCTAACTCTTCTAGGACCAGTTCTTTAAAAATTTCAATATAAGAGTCGTTAGAAATCTGTGGATTAAAGTTTGACTTGTTTCTAAAACCTGTCTGTATAAAACCCTCATTTAGTTGTTCCAGAAGAGTGTCAGGTTCATAAGTTGGAAAACCAGAAGTAATTCTGGCTTCCATAGTATCTGTCAGGATAGGTAAAGCATTAGATTCTTTCAGACTCTTCTCAGCAAAATACTTTTGCAATGTGAGTTTCTGTATGTATCTATTTAAGTCCACAAACAAATTAAAAGGGTTATGCAAATTTGAAGGACTATAAGATAATCCCTTTCCCAATACTCGAATCTCATCGTCAGTCAAGTTATGAGTTGATAAATTGTATATACCCTTACTTAATTTTTGTAGTCTTGTTTTTTTGTGGGTGGTCCCACGCCCTCTGCACCCCCGTCTGTGTAAGGTCGCTTTCCTTTTTGGAATTGAGTCTGTGTAGTAATTGGCTCTAAATAGCTTGCAATTTTTCTCTGGGACCAAGATTGTGGTCTCTGTCTTTGTTCTAAAAAAACAGTATTCTCTACTTCAGTTTGGTGGGTCCTCTCATTAAAAATCTCATTATTCGCTGGTATAGTTTGTCTTCCCATATCAGCCCTTAAAGGGGCCATGGGCTCACTTAATATTTCAAATCTATTAGATATTGGAATATTAGGGCATGTGGGGTGGTCATATGATTCTCTTCTATTAAACTCTCGTCTGTTATCAGTGTCGCTCCTGAAATTTGAGTTGTGCCAGACAGGTCTATTATAACTATCATTATTTGTTCTCGTAGAATGCATAGAATGTTGTGGAGAGTAATAGGAAGATGTGTTTCCTTGATGGTGCAGATTTGTAGGGTTAGCATAAGAGTTGGAATATTGATGTGTCCGATTATGTTGTACTGTATGTTTGATCCTATTGTGATTGTTATTATTTCTATAATGGTTTCCTCTGTCTACAACAGTCCATTCACTGTTACCAAAGTTGTTACCACTATTAGGCTGAATATTCGGCTGAATATTCGACTGTTGTATATCAGACAGATTCACTAAGGGTTGGGTACTTACTCCAATTTCTTGATTAATTCTATTAGAAGATTGAGTATTATATCTGTTATGTTGTCTGTTTCTATTTCTAGATCTTCCATGATTGTAAGTGTGAATTTCGCCTCTATTATAATCGCCCTCATCTCGTAATAGTTTCCTATTTTTATTTTCTAGAAGTTCTTTTTGATAGTTATCTATTTTCTGTAGTGTTAATTTATTAAGTTCTTCATATTCAGTGGATGTTTTGAATTGTTCTAAGTGTAGTTGTAATTTCTCAATTTCTAATGTAACTTTGGCGACTAAGGATTCTCTATGTGATATTAAGATTTTCATTAGACGTATGGAGCAATCCCCTAGGGCCTCTTCCCATTTAGATAATAATTCAGTGTCATCTTTGAAGGAACAATTTTTAAAAATTCTCAACCCCCTAGGGATTTGTTTCTTTTCTATATATTTCCTCAGCATCTCGGCATCCCACCAATGTCTGCACTCAGTATTTATAAGTTCCTCAAGTTTGGAAAAGGATGAATGTATTGATAAATTATCAGTATCAGTATTTTCACAGAGTGCAGGATTGGTGGGAGACACTGACGAAACTAATGTAAGCCTTTTGTTAATACGTTCATTAACCGATAGCATGATGGCTGCCCTGAGACCTCTAACAACCGTGTGTGGTGATGGTAATAAAATATAGAAAAAACAACACTAGCAAAAGTGTGTTTTAGGAAAAAAGAGAGGTGCGCCTATTCAATGCTATTCCTAAGGTGAAAGTTATAATTATGATATTTTCTATTATTTTCTGTAAAGAATATATAATAAACAATAATACAACACTAAAATTATATATATATATATATATAAATGATCAACAAATGAAATATAATAAATACTTATTGGATTCCTCGGTATTGATATACAGAAAAAGAAATGTCCATGTATATTCAGTATACTGAAAAGTCCCACAATTCTTGAGAAATTAAATAGTGTAGATAGCCCCAGGAATCAGCAGCTCTCTCCAAAATATACGTAGAAATGAAGCTTGGTCCTGGGAATGACAAAAGAGGGAAGAGGCGCTCTGGTGCAGATAAACCCAATAATGAGTGAGATTTCCAATAAAAGAGAAGTACTAATACTCACAAAGGTAATTGCACTTCCAGTGCAATAATCCACAAGCCGAAACTTCTGAGCCGTTCGGCTGACTCTTTCTCTCCCGGTATGCTCCCGGCAACAATCAGGCCCCGGTATGCTCCCGGCGACAATCTGGCCCCTAAGAGAAATGAAGCATAGAACACCTTTGGTGCAGATAACCCTGACCAATATGGAACTACTATCAGTGGGTAGGTGTAAATACTCACAAACGTGTGTGCACAATCAGTGCAATATCGAGCGGACCGAAACTTTATAAAGCCGTTCGGCTGACTTCCGAAAAATGTGGCTATTGCTCTCACAAGTCCAGTGGAAAAGAACAGTTCAAAGCAAGGTAGAACAATATAAAAACTTTTATTAAAATACTTAAAACTTCGCTACGCGTTTCTCGGCTGCTCGCCGTTTCATCAGGCTCATAAATTTAGTGAACTACCTTGCTGTCTTAAAAAGGCTGAGTTAACCAATGGGGATAGTTTGCATATTACACACCCACCGTAACTCCCCCACCAATGGAGATGGTTTAAATGTTGCACACCCACCATAACATGTGTATTGATTGATTAGGTGCTACACCTCTTGCAAAAACTTTATAACTAACAAAGTTATATCTCAGCTATCGATAACATACTATTACAGATATCAATATATACATATTCGTGACAACATCGAACAACATATTGCTGGTAAACATAAAGACTCAACTTATATCTGATACACGACATATGCGCAATGATCTAAATTTTATACATGATATGTACAAATAAATGTCCTATAAATTCTAAGTTTCAGGGGATTAACCCTGCCTTATATAAGTATATGATCTGTGTACATAATACCCTCGCTGTGTTATTGATATGACACTTACATACATGATGCCGTGCTTCATGAATCATACATGTATAGTTACTGCTTGTTAACATAATACATAATACATAAATCTCAATGTGTTTCTAAGTATTTTGGATATTGTCCAATTTGGTTTAGGGGATAATATCATTCTATTATTTGAATCTAAACATTCTATATAATCCCAAATTACGGTTTCATGCCCTTTGTGTTTTTAAATAAATTTATAATAGCATTAGTAAACTTATAATAAAAATTGAAATTCTGTGATACTGTAGTTCCTATAGTACCTATACCATATGTGTGTCCTCTACGTGATGATATGTCGAGGAGGATATATCCTAGATGTAGTGCTAATGTGAATCTAGGTTATAGGGATATTAGTGTATGTGCCCTTAATGTGGTGAATCTATAAGTAGCATTTGTCTAAGGGGAATACTAATTAATTCTAAATATAAAAATGCTACTGGTGATAAGTATGACTAGAAATGGGTAGTGTTAAGAAACTATAAATTGTAATGCAACAATTAATTAGTGTAGCTGTGCTTGTAAATGTCTAAAATTTTAGAGTGAAGGGTGAAATGTCTATATGGTCTAATGTTGTGTTAAATAGAAAAAATTAGTAGAACACGGTTTGTATAGACACCTATTCTAGAATGTGAGAAAGTGTGTGTACGAAGATTGTGAAATCTAAAGTGGAATCTTGTATATACCTTTATTTTATTACTGTTGTAGATAGATCCCATTATGATTGGGATAGTTCCTATTTCTATAACTTGAGTATTGGAATTCAAATTCCTTGGTCTTAACCCAAATCGTGTGTAGTGATGTTTTTATATCTATATTTATATTAACTCTTCTGAACCATATTGGCTTTGGAAAGGACTCCATATATTTGGTATATATATATGTTATTCTGAATATATGTGTGTATTTGAGGATACCAATTCCGAGCATTCTAAACAAACATCTGGGATAGAAGACAGAGTATAATAGATATATGATAATACTACCTGCAGGATAAGGCAGAGAGAGACACACTCCTTGGATTATGGATAAATGGATCTTAAAAAGCTGCTAGATCCACATTAAGATTGAGACCCAGAGGATGCATGGTCTTCAGTTTATGAATCCAGTATGTCTCTCTCTGCCTTAGCCTCAGGAATCTGCTGTATAAGTTGGAGGGTTCAATCTCCTCTATCGGCACTATCGTGTAACAGTTGGGGTTTCCTCCATGTTTTTTATGGCAGTGTTTAATAACACTATGGGATTTCTTATTTCTAATGATACTACAGTAGTGTTCGGACCAGCGATGACTCAGACGTCTGATTGTGCGACCAATATATTGAACCCCACATTCACAGGATATTAAATATATAACATAATTGGAAGCACAGGTCATCCTACTTTTAATTCATAGACGACCTTATATTTTTGTGGAATGGCTCTAAAGACAAAGCAGTAGAATTTATTAACCATCTAAATAACAATGATAGGGGACTTAGATTTACAAGCTGCATACATTCAGAGAGTGTAGTCTTTTTGGACTTGAGTTTGTGTTTTAATGGCAACGGTGGAATCGATAGTTCTACCCACTTCAAAACTGTGGACAGTAACAGTTACTTAGATTATTCCAGTAATCATTACCACCCTTGGAAAAGGAATGTCCCATATGGGCAATTTAAAAGAATAAGGAGAAATTGTAGTTTACTAACAGATTACGATAAACAAAGCCTTATTCTTAAAGAGAGATTCAAGGAAAAACACTATCCGATGGAACTTATTGAGTCCAGTTATCAAAGAGCAAGAAATGAAAGAAGGGAAAATTATTTTGTCCAGGTAAAAGACAATAAACAAACAAAATTAGGAGCTGACAAACCAATGGAAATTAGATTCATTACACAATTTAATAGTAATCATAAGGAGATTAAAAACATATTCCAGAAGCACTGGAGAATTTTAAAGAGAGACCCCGTTCTTAATGATTTGATTGGAGATAGTCCATCTATAGTATATAAAAGGGCACCTACCCTGAAAAATATTTTAGCACCTAGTAAGGTTGTTAGACATCAAACCAATAAGGCTTGCAAAATCACGCACAAATGGAACAAGAGCCAAAACAATAGTTGTTCAATTATGAATAGGGGTGCTTACAAATGTAGGATCCCTAGATGTAAAATGTGTGACCACATCGGTCATGGCACACTCTATTTTCGTTCTCATGTAGATACTAAAACTTATAGAATTAAAAGTAGGATGACCTGTGCTTCCAATTATGTTATATATTTAATATCCTGTGAATGTGGGGTTCAATATATTGGTCGCACAATCAGACGTCTGAGTCATCGCTGGTCCGAACACTACTGTAGTATCATTAGAAATAAGAAATCCCATAGTGTTATTAAACACTGCCATAAAAAACATGGAGGAAACCCCAACTGTTACACGATAGTGCCGATAGAGGAGATTGAACCCTCCAACTTATACAGCAGATTCCTGAGGCTAAGGCAGAGAGAGACATACTGGATTCATAAACTGAAGACCATGCATCCTCTGGGTCTCAATCTTAATGTGGATCTAGCAGCTTTTTAAGATCCATTTATCCATAATCCAAGGAGTGTGTCTCTCTCTGCCTTATCCTGCAGGTAGTATTATCATATATCTATTATACTCTGTCTTCTATCCCAGATGTTTGTTTAGAATGCTCGGAATTGGTATCCTCAAATACACACATATATTCAGAATAACATATATATATACCAAATATATGGAGTCCTTTCCAAAGCCAATATGGTTCAGAAGAGTTAATATAAATATAGATATAAAAACATCACTACACACGATTTGGGTTAAGACCAAGGAATTTGAATTCCAATACTCAAGTTATAGAAATAGGAACTATCCCAATCATAATGGGATCTATCTACAACAGTAATAAAATAAAGGTATATACAAGATTCCACTTTAGATTTCACAATCTTCGTACACACACTTTCTCACATTCTAGAATAGGTGTCTATACAAACCGTGTTCTACTAATTTTTTCTATTTAACACAACATTAGACCATATAGACATTTCACCCTTCACTCTAAAATTTTAGACATTTACAAGCACAGCTACACTAATTAATTGTTGCATTACAATTTATAGTTTCTTAACACTACCCATTTCTAGTCATACTTATCACCAGTAGCATTTTTATATTTAGAATTAATTAGTATTCCCCTTAGACAAATGCTACTTATAGATTCACCACATTAAGGGCACATACACTAATATCCCTATAACCTAGATTCACATTAGCACTACATCTAGGATATATCCTCCTCGACATATCATCACGTAGAGGACACACATATGGTATAGGTACTATAGGAACTACAGTATCACAGAATTTCAATTTTTATTATAAGTTTACTAATGCTATTATAAATTTATTTAAAAACACAAAGGGCATGAAACCGTAATTTGGGATTATATAGAATGTTTAGATTCAAATAATAGAATGATATTATCCCCTAAACCAAATTGGACAATATCCAAAATACTTAGAAACACATTGAGATTTATGTATTATGTATTATGTTAACAAGCAGTAACTATACATGTATGATTCATGAAGCACGGCATCATGTATGTAAGTGTCATATCAATAACACAGCGAGGGTATTATGTACACAGATCATATACTTATATAAGGCAGGGTTAATCCCCTGAAACTTAGAATTTATAGGACATTTATTTGTACATATCATGTATAAAATTTAGATCATTGCGCATATGTCGTGTATCAGATATAAGTTGAGTCTTTATGTTTACCAGCAATATGTTGTTCGATGTTGTCACGAATATGTATATATTGATATCTGTAATAGTATGTTATCGATAGCTGAGATATAACTTTGTTAGTTATAAAGTTTTTGCAAGAGGTGTAGCACCTAATCAATCAATACACATGTTATGGTGGGTGTGCAACATTTAAACCATCTCCATTGGTGGGGGAGTTACGGTGGGTGTGTAATATGCAAACTATCCCCATTGGTTAACTCAGCCTTTTTAAGACAGCAAGGTAGTTCACTAAATTTATGAGCCTGATGAAACGGCGAGCAGCCGAGAAACGCGTAGCGAAGTTTTAAGTATTTTAATAAAAGTTTTTATATTGTTCTACCTTGCTTTGAACTGTTCTTTTCCACTGGACTTGTGAGAGCAATAGCCACATTTTTCGGAAGTCAGCCGAACGGCTTTATAAAGTTTCGGTCCGCTCGATATTGCACTGATTGTGCACACACGTTTGTGAGTATTTACACCTACCCACTGATAGTAGTTCCATATTGGTCAGGGTTATCTGCACCAAAGGTGTTCTATGCTTCATTTCTCTTAGGGGCCAGATTGTCGCCGGGAGCATACCGGGGCCTGATTGTTGCCGGGAGCATACCGGGAGAGAAAGAGTCAGCCGAACGGCTCAGAAGTTTCGGCTTGTGGATTATTGCACTGGAAGTGCAATTACCTTTGTGAGTATTAGTACTTCTCTTTTATTGGAAATCTCACTCATTATTGGGTTTATCTGCACCAGAGCGCCTCTTCCCTCTTTTGTCATTCCCAGGACCAAGCTTCATTTTTTAAAAGCATACTTAAGTTGGCTAAGGAGCAGCAATGCACTGTTGAGAGCTAGCTGCTGATTGGTGGTTGCACATAAATGCCTCTTATCATTGGCTCACCAGATGTGTTCAGCTAGGTCACGGTAGTGCTTTGCTGGTCCTTCCATAAAGGGTACTAAGATAATGAAGCAAATTAGATAATAGAAATAAATTGGAAAATGTATTAAAATTGCATGCTCTTTCCGAATCATGGGGGGGGGGGGGGATAATTTAAATGTCCCTTACTTTTGCACACATTAAGATCTCCTAAAACAAGACAGAGTAGAGATGGAAAAAGTGACTGACTGTAGTGCACCATCTTGAAACAAGGCAAAGCAAAATAAATCAAAGAAATAGAAGATGCAACCCCATAGTCAAAGACCACTTTATCCATAGGAAGGGAACTATACACAAGAAGTAGTATTGTTTTGGAATCAAAATACTGCAGGGTTTAGATGTGATCATTATTTTAGGCTAAGATATAATCAGGGATGTTACAATAAGATTACATTACTTCCTAACCTTTCTCTGATTATTATTATTATTATTATCGGTTATTTGTAGAGCGCCAACAGATTCCGCATCGCTATTAACAAAGGCGGAGTACAAAAAAAAACCAGTTATAGGGATCAAATGGGTAGAGGGCCCTGCCAAGAGTTGCACTGTTGTAGTCAGTTCTTGAGAAGGTGATCAACAAACAGCTGGACCCTTAAGCTTACATGCTAGGGGTGTTCAGGGGATAGCAATGGAGGAGAGGAACTGGTATAAAGTAAGGTTAGCGTAGGTTGTATGCATCCCTGAACAGTAGAGTCTTTAGGGAGCACTCTGAGGCTCTCCATGACAAGGAGGTGAGGGGACCTTGTTGGCAGGGCCCATATATATTTGGAGGGCAAAACAAAGACATAAAATGTGGGGCAGTGGAAGTGCCATGGGTGGGAAAGATGTGGTTGGGCAAACCCAACCACAAAATGTGGGTAGTGAGCAAACCGCTTAACCCACAAAAATCCTGCAAGATCTTGGACAGTTG
The DNA here is from genome assembly GCF_027579735.1 of Bombina bombina. Classification (NCBI taxonomy): domain Eukaryota; kingdom Metazoa; phylum Chordata; class Amphibia; order Anura; family Bombinatoridae; genus Bombina; species Bombina bombina. The sequence continues at coordinate 54,551,534 of NC_069506.1, forward strand.
AGAGGTTTAAGACTTGAGAGGTTGGAGCTACTCCTACACCCAACAAGGAACCACAACAATTAAAAGGACCCATCAAATCTGTACAATTATTTATTAATTATTAAAGTCATATCAATTAAAGGGACATAATACCAATATGCCAAATCACCTATTTTTCAAAGATATGTTTATGTGATATTTTATAGATTTTTATAGCTTTACTGTGTCATTTACAAGTGCTTCAACATTTGGATATCATAGCCCTTTAATATATGTTAGCTAATAAGTTCCATATTGCAAGAGTTAAAAAATACAGTACTTATGAAAAGAAAGGAAAAAATAATTATTTGGATAATACACTGCCTGCTGAAGTGTATAAAAAAGGACGGCGAGTTGACACCTGCAGAACCTCAGGCCATTAAAGCCATATGGATCTTTCAAAAATTATGTAGGACTGTGCCTGTATACTGTACGCACCTGTGACTGACTACCCATGACTATTTGTATTCAATATGTTCTTTAGGATGAAGCAAAATACATTTTTTGAGCCAGATTGCTTGTTAATTGAAATATTTAATCTTAAAGATCAATGAAAACAGTGAACGGCTTCGAATGTGCAGCAAACTACAAAGATTGCTGATTTTATTACTGGGTATATGTAATACTTGTAGTTTAATTAAAAGGTGAGCTATTGTTCTATTTTAATCAGTCAATATCAATTCATAACCTGTATTTAATGAGAGCAGACACACTGAAACAATGTTGCATTTTAAGACACCAATATACCTTTACACCAGGAAAAAGCAGCTAAAAAACAAAAACTAAACATGATTTGGATCAATCAAAACAGAACCACCCAAACTATAGCCTATGGCGGTGATTTATCATGGCCCGAATGGGGCCAAATACCCATTTCCACTGCTCCTTAACTCGTCTGCTGCCTCTGAGGCTATGGACATCAATCCGCCCGATTGCATACGATCAGATTGATTGACAGGGGGCGGCATTGCACAAGCAGTTCACCAGAACTGATTGTGCAATGTTAAATGCCGACAGCGTATAAATCGGCCCCTATAAATGACCCTCTGGGATTTTTTGTGTGGCCCTCTGGGAATTTTTGTGTTGCCCTCAGAGCCAAGCAGAAAACATCCTATATTATAAAAGACAAGAGTTTGTCTGAAGCCGTCATGCGCAGTTCAGACAAACTCTTGCCGCGAGGACCCGGCAGCAGCTCAGCTGTGAGAGGCGCGCGAGGACCCGGCAGCAGCTCAGCTGTGAGAGGCGCGCGAGGACCCGGCAGCAGCTCAGCTGTGAGAGGCGCGCGAGGACCCGGCAGCAGCTCAGCTGTGAGAGGCGCGCGAGGACCCGGCAGCAGCTCAGCTGTGAGAGGCGCGCGAGGACCCGGCAGCAGCTCAGCTGTGAGAGGCGTGCGAGGACCCGGCAGCAGCTCAGCTGTGAGAGG